>NW_012122932.1:70519-71620 GCF_000951035.1 Colobus angolensis palliatus
CCAGTACCTCAGTTCAAAATGCAGAAATCACCCGTCTTCTGTGTCCTTCGCGCTGGGAGTTGGAGACTGCAGCTGTTCCTATTCGGCCATCTTGCTCCGCTTATGCCTACATCATTCTTTGAGCTCTTAATCTTATGGGTGTTTTTCATGACAGCTTTGCCAAGGAGACTCCAATTAGCTTACCTGGGGTTCTGCATGCATCTCAGAGCAATTGCTGTACAAAAGGTATAAGGAATACTCTGATTGATTGGACCTCGGTCATGTGACCACCCCTGAAGCCAGAGGTATGGGCAGAATCAGCCCTCCTGCACCACATGGCCTGAGCAAAATTACTAGGGAGTAAAGGAGAGATGGCTCACAAAAGGAAGAGATCCTGTGCGACAAATATCTCAGTAAGAACACATTTAAGTCCTAAGTACATTTTTAGGATTACAAACATTTTATGCATGAGCGTTAAAACCAAAAAGAAATCACAATTCAAAGTACTTCCCAATGCCTTATTAATTCTCTTAACCCTTTGACTTTTTATCCAACCTCTTCACTATTCAACAAATCAATCTCTCAAAATCCCGTCCACAGTTATTAGTGTTCTGCTCAAACGCTGCCTCTTTGGAAAATCTTCTCAGTTGGTCTCTGATTCTGTTCCCCTCTTCAGTTCCTGTAGCAGGACTTCCCTGGCACCTACCTCATCCTGCCCTTCTACATCTTATATATTCATGGTTTTGCCTTAGGCCATCCTTCCTCTCCCACCCCTCCACCAGATTAAAAGCTCTGAAAATACTTAAAGACAGTAAGGGAGCAAGAGAAGGAAGACGTGAAGGAGCTGTCTGAGTCAAGACCCCCTTAGGACTTCATACCTCCTCCATTGTAACACCTATCTCCCTTTATTGGCATCTATTTCTTATCTGTTTCTCCTTCTGAATTCAGAGTTCCTTAAGGGCAATCACTCTATTATTCCACTGTGTTGTTTTTGTTTTGTTTTGTTTTTTGAGATGGAGTCTCGCTCTGTCGCCCAGGCTGGAGTGCAGTGGTGCAATCTCGGCTCATTGCAATCTCCGCCTCCTGGGTTCACGCCATTCTCCCGCCTCAGCCTCCCGAGTA
>NW_012122932.1:76120-78200 GCF_000951035.1 Colobus angolensis palliatus
TTTTTGACAGAGTCTTGCTCTATTGCCCAAGCTGGAGTGCAGTGGCGCCATGTCAACTCACTGCAACTTCCACCTCCCAGGTTCAAGCGATTCTCTTGCTTCAGGCTTCCAAGTAGCTGGGACCACAGACGCACGCCACCACGCCCAGCTAATTTTTGTATTTTTGGTAGAGACGGGGTTTCGCCATCTCGACCAGGCTGGTCTTAAACTCCTGACCTCAGATGACCCACCCATCTTGGCCTCCCAAATTACGGGCATGAGCCACCACGCTCGGCCAGTTTTGGTTTTTTTATTGCTGCATCACCATACTACCAGAAAGTCCATAAACTGCAGTTATAATTAAGTTACATTTACAGCAAAACTGAGAGGTGAGCAGGCTGTAGAGATTTGCCCTGTGTCCATTTTGACTGTGTATCCTTAAACAATCCACCACAGGGCTCCCTTTGGTGCTCACAAAGCATGCTCCAGCAGAAAGTCATTTTCTCATATGTCCTGAGATTAATTAAATGAAGTGGCAAATTCATTTTGTAGGCTTTTGTTATTTCTGACAAGGCTGTTCAAAAAGCAAAAACTAGTAACTGTAGGCCAGGCGCAGCAGCCTCCTGTGATCCCAGCACTTTGGGAGGCCGAGGCAGGTGGATTGCCTGAGCTCAGGAGTTCAAGACTAGCCTGCGCAACACAGTGAAAGCCCATCTCTACTAAAATACAAGAAATTAGCCGGGCATGGCAGCATGCACCCGTAAAATCCCAGTTACTCGGGAGGCTGAGGCAAGAGAATTGCTTGAATCCAGAAGGCGGAGGTTGTAATGAGCCGAGATTGCGCCACTGCACTCCAGCCTGGGTAACAGAGCGAGACTCTGTCTCAAAAAATAAAAATAAAATAACCCAGAACTGTATTTCAGTCACCCACTGCAATGTGTGTGTGTGTGTGTGTGTGTGTGTGTGTGTGTGTGTGTGTGTGTTTTTGAGTCAGAGTCTTGCCTTGTCGCCCAGGCTGGAGTGCAGTGGTGCAATCTCGGCTCATTGCAATCTCCGCCTCCTGGGTTCACGCCATTCTCCCGCCTCAGCCTCCCGAGTAGCTGGGACTACAGGCGCCCGCCACCTCGCCCGGCTTTTACGCCATTCTCCCGCCTCAGCCTCCCGAGTAGCTGGGACTACAAGTGCCCGCCACCACGTCCGGCTAATTTTTCGTATTTTTAGTAGAGACGGGGTTTCACCGTGTTAGCCAGGATGGTCTCGATCTCCTGACCTTATAATCTGCCCACCTTGGCCTCCCAAAGTGCTGGGATTACAGGCATGAGCCATGGTGCCTGGCCTTATTCCACTTTTTTTTAATAGCTTGCACAAAATAAATACTGGATGGATGGATGGATGGATGGATAGATTAATAACTACATATTTATAGAGTTAGTTGTAGTTTCTGACATAAACCTTCCTCTTGGCCAGCCAGGACTCTGGGAGGCCAAGGCCAAAGGATCACTTGGGCCCAGGGTTCAAGATCAGCCTGGGCAATATAGTGAGACTCCATCTCATTTTATTTAAGCAATAACAACAACAAAACCTTCCTCTTGTCCCAATAAGTAAGAGTTCCAAAGAACGAAGGGATTAGGATTAGCTGAGTGAGGGATGAAAAATTTTATACTGGAAGATATCAAAACCATATTGAAAACAGAACACAGTACGTTTAAACTATTGCACAAGAAAGTTTGTTTTAATAAAAAAAATTACTGTCCTGTCAGACTGATTAGACACCCAAATTCCTCCCATCATCATTTGTAACTGGTTTCCAAGTCCCTTAGAGACAGAGACTGGAATTAAATGGCCTCAGGTAACCTTCTGCAACACTGTCCCTCAGCTCCAGCTCTTTGATTTCTTGGAGTTTCCCTTAATAGTTTCACTTTTTTTCTTTCTCTTTCTTTCCTTCTTTCTCTCTTTCTATCTTTCTTCTTTCTTTCTTTCTTTCTTTCTCTTTCTTTCTTTCTTTCTTTCTTTCTTTTTCTTTCTTTCTTTCTTTCTCTTTCTTTCTTTCTTTCTTTCTTTCTTTCTTTCTCTTTCTTTCTTTCTTTCTTTCTTTCTTTCT
>NW_012122932.1:85095-137609 GCF_000951035.1 Colobus angolensis palliatus
CCACCACGCCTGACTAATTTTTCATATTTTTAGTAGAGATGGGGTTTCACCATGTTAGCCAGGATGGTCTCCATCTCCTGACTCATGATGCGCCCACCTCAGCCTCCCAAAGTACTGGGATTACAGGTGTGAGCCACCGTGCCCGGCCTACCCACTGCAATTTTTTGTTTTTTCTCCCAGAAATGGCATGGCCTGTTTTGTCAATGTTGTTTACCCTCACGCAATGTCTGATTCTGTAGGTAGTGACTAAGTGAAGAGTCTTGTGAGCTCACTTGGTTATCTGGGGCTTTATTAGGCCCAGAGTAATTGATAAGCTGTGTTACAAATCCTCCTAAATCCGTTCTGAGCCATCAGCAGTTTTTTGCCATCTAGAGCCATCATTGTTTAGGACTAGGGTGGGGCAATTTCCTGTTAAACTAAGAGGAAAAAAAAAGTTGAAGTTCAGTTATATTCATTTCAACGAACACTGCCTTTTGCACAGAGAGTATTAGAGTAGGCATTATAAGGTTTTGAAAGTGGAAGAGAACTGAGGTAATTGGTGTTTACACTCACTACTTGAAGCGTCATTCATCCTTTCAACAAATATTTGTTTATTAATACCAGCCACCATATGCCAGCCAGCCAGATGACTAGGCCATTGGGTATCTAGTGCAGAAAAACGTAGGCACTCTCATAGAATCTGCAGTCTCATCAGAGAGATGTTAAGAAGTAAAACACACAAATAAATATTTAAAGTGTGGTTGGTGATAAGAAGAAAAAGGGCTGAAAGCTCTGACCTATTTGAGGAACGAGACTCCATTAAAATGAAGGCATTTTATCAGAAAAAGCTATTCCCTAAGGGAGTGAAGGATGAGTGTGAATGAGCCAGCCAAAGAGTTGGGCAAGAGTATTTGAGGCAAAGGGAACGGTAGCTTGTGCAGAAGCGGTAGGAGGGAGGTGGAGCTGTTAGAAGCCATGACCTCACTCCTGTGCAGAAGGGGTAGGGAGACACGGGGGAGGTGTGAGGGAGGCAGGGACCCATTAGGTTCTCTGGACAACAGGAAACCTCTAGGAAGATGAAACCAGGAGCGGTCTGATCAATTTCTATTTTCTAAAGATCATTCTGGCTGCCTCGATGTGCAGGATTGGGTGAGGACAAAGTGGAAATGGGAAAACCTATCCGGAGAACGTGGCAAAGAGGTATGATGGTGGTAGCAGAGACAGAGTGAAATGACTAATTTGAGATAGATTTTGGAGACTCAATTTCCTCACTGATGTAGGTGAAATCAATAACACATACTTCCTGGGGTTGTGAGAATAAAGGGAGACAAACAATGAATATAATGAGTTTGTTACAATGCTTGACATGCTGTAAATACTCAATAAATGTTCGCTATTGTTGTCGTTTTTATTATTTTCAGGCCAATGGGAATCATTTGAATAAAAACTGACTTCTTTTCTGTTATTGAGAACTGTCAAGACAGGGGTTCTAGTTCACTAGAATTAAAATACGCATTCTTTATCCAGCACTGCACCAAATGCTGTGGGGGAAAACAGGAGAAAGATCTCTTTGTCCCTTAGAACAATCCAAATTTTGTGCATGGCAAGGAAGAGATAATAAGAGGAATACTCAGGGAACAAATCGAAATAATTACTTTATAAGGCTGGATGTGGTGGTTCATGCCTGTAATCCCATCATTTTGGGAGGCCAAGGCGGGTGGATCATTTGAGTCCAGCAGTTTGAGACCAGCCTGGGCAACATGTTGAAACCCTGTCTCTACAAAAAATACAAAAATTAGCTGGGCATGGTGATGCACTCCTGTAGCTACTAGCGAGGCTGAGGTGGGAGCATCGCTTGAGCCCAGGAGTAGAGGCTGCAGTGAGCTAAGATCACACCACTGCACTCCAACCTGGGTGACAGGATGAGACCCTGTCTCAAATTTTAAAAAAGAAAAAGAAATAATTACTTTATAAGTAGGGACCCAGAGACCCTTCAAAGGAATGAGAACTCTTTAGCTTTCATCATTTAGGTGAAAATCATCCCATTGAAACAATAATATTAGAACAGAAATCCTAGTATGAGTTGGAGGTTGTATAAAGTTTCCATTTGGGCAACTGCTTCAAAGCAATAGCTTTGTGTGAAGAAATGGCTGCAAATGTTTAAGTAAACTCTCTATCTAGCTATCAAGTGACTCCTCTAATTGGCCCATTTATGAATTCTGCCCTAGTCAGTCTCTGACCAGCACTGAAAGCATCCTGTTAACCCTAAGGTACCTTAAGAAAAAACAATCCCACCAAAGTGGTAAAAAGAAAGCAGTATTTATTCAGTACCTGCCATATGCCTGATCCCAGATTTCATGGAGGAGGAAACTGAGGCGTGTTGAGTTTCAGGTAAATCCCTGTGATTACAAAGATTAGAAATGTGAACCCAGGTCTGCCTAATGCTTGGTGCAGGTTCTTGACCACAATGTGGGACTGTCTCTATCTTTTCTAGCCAACAATTAGAACACTCAGAAGCTGGAATTATGGTGAGTTATTTCTTTTTTTCTTTTCTTTTCTTTTTTTCTGAGACAGAGTCTCACTCTGTTGCCCAGGCTGGAGTTGCAGTGATACAATCTCAGCTCACTGCAACCTCTACCTCCCAGGTTCAAGTAATCCTCCTGCCTCAGCCTCCTGAATAGCTGGAACCACAGGTGTGCACCACCACACCCAGCTAATTTTTGTATTTTTAGTAGAGACAGGGTTTCACCATGTTGGCCAGGCTGGTCTCGAACTCCTGACCTCAAGTGATCCACCCACCTCAGCCTCCCAAAGTGCTGGGATTACAGGCGCGACACCACGCCCAGCCCTATGGTGAGTTATTTCTCCAGAAAAGATCTCCTTAACTTTACTTTTAGGATATCCATGAATTCCTGACACTGTAAAAAACTGTATGGATATTTGCCTATGTATAGTTTCCTGGGAGAACCTATAGCCTTCATCAGATTCTCCAGAGGATCCATGACACCCAAATGTTAAAAAGTTTGCCTAATCTATCAAAATGTACAATGTATGCACTTATTGATTTAATAATGTCACTGTGAAATACTAGTAGAGTGGCTAACAATGTTTATGCCCAGATGCTCAAACATTGCAGCATTGTTCATAGCAAAAAATATTGGAAACAACCCCAAATCTCATCAATAGGGACTTAATTAAATTAGCAATGATATATCTCTACAGCAGAATATTATAGTCATTTTTTAAAATGAGTTAGCTCTAAATATGCTAGTAAAATATGTCCCAAAAGTACAACTAAGTGAGGAAAGCAAATGGCAGAACCTATCTACATATTTTTGTTAACAATTATGTGTATATGCATTTGTGCATGTATGTGGGTTTATGTATGCATAGAAAAAAATCCAGAATGTTATTCTACAATAGAAATATGATGTGAGTCACATATATAATTTTAAATTTTGAGTAGCCACATTATAAAAAGTAAAAAGAAGGGTGAAATTAATTTTAATAACTCATTTAATCCAATATATCAACATATTATTTCAACATGTAATCAATACAAAAACTATTAATGAGATATTTTACATGTTTTTATAGTAAGTCTTCAAACTCCAGTGTGTATTTTTCAGTTACAGCACATTGCAATTCTGACTAGTCACATTTTAAATGCTCAATAGCCACATAGAACTAGTGACTACCATATTGGACAGTGTGATCTGGAAATATATGCCTCAAACTATGGACACAGGTTGTCTTCACTAGGAAGTGGAATTAGAAGAGAAAGGAAATGATATATGCATATTTTCTTTATACATTCTATAGTGTCTAGTTCTCTATATAGAGAACATATAATTCTTTTTTACTTTTTAATTATATATATATATATATATTTTAAAGAACTCTTAAGAACAACTTGTAAGTATCTGAATTTGCTTCTCAGTTCCCACCAGATAATTCACCCAGGCTAGGACTTACTGGCTATCAGGGATGCATGGCCAAGGGTATGCAAATATTTACATGCTGTTGCCAAACAGACAAGACAAGCCAACAAGTGTTTATTAAAAGTTTACCATGTGAGCTGCACCCTATAGAGGTTATGAAAGGGAGTGAAGCACAATTCCTGCACTTGAGTTTAGAATTTTACTGGAAGAAAAGACTTACTTATGAAACATTTAGAGGAAAAAACTCTCAAGTCTAAATGTCATCACCAAATAGACAGTGTAAAGTTGATAGTGCAATCAGAATTAAAAAGAAGGGGAGTTGGTGGGAAGTAGAAGAAAGGTGAGGAGGAAAGGAGACAACAAAAGATGTTCACTATCAGCATATTGGAGCAGGCAGACCCCAGATATCCCTGCATCACTGAGTGGTGATGGAAAACAGGCAGAGGACAGATTCCAACAGCCCTTGATTCTCTGCCTGCTTTATGTAACAGCTACAGACATTAGAGGGCAAAACATATTAGAGGAAAAAGAGATTCAGCTGCGCGTGGTGGTACACGCTTGTGATCCCAGCTACTTAGGAGACAAGGCTGGAGGATTGCTTGAGCCCAGGAGTTCAAGACTGCAGTGAACTGTACTTGTACCACTGCACTCCTGCCTAGGTGACAGAGCGAGACACTATTTCTAAAAAAAATAAAATAAAATAAAATGTACAAACAAATCATTATTTTTAAAAAGGGGATCCAAGCCATGAGTTGGCAAAGAATACCAGATAAATTGCGATGAGGGTGATCAATATACACTGTAGTGCCAGCATGTGGTTCCTTGGCCTGCTGGTGACCTTGTTCATGAGGTAGCCTTGAACATGAGTACGTTTTCTCTGGGTTCTACATTATTCCTTCCCCACTCCCTTAATCTGAAAATTCTCTACATTCTCAAGAAAGAAGAGATTCGAGTGCAAAATAAACCTACTTATATTGCCTAATAATGATGATGGCTAACTGTGACCAAGCCCTTACTCATGTTAGCTTTACATGTTTTAACTCATTTAATCTTCACAGAGGTACCATTATTGTTCTGTTTTATTTTATTTTTTTCAATCTTTTTTGGAGAATAGGTGATTTTGGTTACTTGGATAAGTTCTTTAGTGGTGATTCCTGAGATTTTGGTGCACCCATCACCCAAGCAGTATATACTGCACCCAATTTGTAGTCTTTTATCCTTCACCTCCCCCTGCGACCCTTCCCCCAGAGTCCCCAAAGACCATTATATCATTCTTATGTCTTTGCATCCTCATAGTTTAGCTCCCACTTATAAGTGAGAACATACAATATTTGGTTTTCCATTCCTGAGTTACTTCACTTAGAATCAGGGTCTCCAACTCCATCCAGTTGCTGGGAATTCCATTTTTCATTCCTTTTTATGGATGAGTAGTATTCCGTGGTACATATATACCATATTTTCTTTATCCAGTCATTGGGTGATGGGCATTTAGGCTGGTTCTATATTTTTACAATTGCAAATTGTTCCACTATAAACATGCATGTGATGCCTTCTACCATGTTATGATGCAATAAAAAGGCCCTTAACATTGTATTTCCTACCCTCCAGAACCATGAGCCAATAAACTTCTATCGTTTATAAATTATCCAGCCTGCAGTATTCTGTTATAGCAGCACAAAACAGACCAAGACACCTAGTAAACTGAAGAGGCCATTTAAAAGACATTGAAAACTACATGAGTTTGGAGCTGTGATACTTTTTTTAAGAACGAAGTTAACCTTATAGACTTGGTGTATATCAGAACAGGTTCTGATAATTTATGAACATGTAATTTTCAATGATATGGCCACAAATGCAATTTTATCTCTACATTATTCTCAAAGCAATTGAAAAAAAAAAGGAGGAAAGCAACCTCTTTATGAAACTTTGAGTCATTTGGAGGTCATAAGTAATATTAATGGGAACCTCATTCCAAAGCCTTCCAAACCTAAGAAGTCTCTAGTCTTGAGGCATCTTTTGCACTGGGCTGGGGCTTCCCTGATCAGGGCTCTACTTTACCCTGCAAGAACTCAGAAATCCTACCCAAAGCAACCAGTGAATATTACCTGCATGGCTGCCTCTCAACTTGAGAACTCTGCAAGGACCGATGTCTATTCTATTTATAAACTGAGCCCATGGGCTTGGAAACTCTTCCTATCTGACTAAAGCTGACCAGCTGGCTGTATTTGTTTGTAAGGAAATGATGCAACAAGCCAATAAGAGTAGTCTGCCTCTCTCCCTCCCCTCTGGATCCAGCCCCTGGCAGGTACCCGTTATGGTTACTGGAGCTAGTTGAGGAAAAAAGAGAAGGGACCAGCGCATGTGGAGCTCCCTACCTGTGGGCATTTCACCTTCAGAATGGCTTTGAAATGTCAGGATTATTATTTTCATTTGGCAAATGTGGAAACTGAAGCTTAGAGCAAACAGATTGTTTTTCTAATGCCTTCAAGCTGGCAAATGATGCCAAATACAGTGTTTATTCCTCAATACATACTGTGCTGCTTTCTAGGATGGGAAAGGCCCAGCAGAAATATAAAGCATGCAGGCCAAGGTAGGAATGAATGAAGTTCAGACATTCTATCAGTCAGTCCACAAGGATTGACCAGCTGTGGCCTGCATGTGCTAACTGCTCTGGCAGGCGCCAAAGAAGAAAATTTCACAGCCCTAGCTAACCCTAGCAGAGTATTGATAAACAAAGCTACCACCTCTGGAATAACCAGGCTAAGATGAAACCCCAAGGTTAAGGCATAAGGTGAAACATGAGGCTTAGAATAGCCAAGAAGTAATTGTGGTGATGATGATGATGGTGATGGCTAACAGTTTGTAAGCATGTACCTAGTTCTAAGCATGGTACATGGATCATCTCATTTAGTCCCACAACAATGGTATGAGATTGATGTTATTATCATTCCCATTTTAAAGAAGAGACTGGGACAAGGTCAGTAGCTGTAAGTGGAAAAGCTGGGATGTGAATCCAGATCTCTTAAAAAAATATATGCTTCTTGGAATGCAGAACAAATATAGTTTGTTTGAATCCTTGTGCACTACTCATTATCTGATTATCTTAGGCATGTTATTTAACTTAACTTAGCATTAATTCATCTGGAAAATAAACCTTTGATTAAAAATTGAAAAAAATATTTAAAGAAAGAAAAGAAAGGTCATGCTCTTAACTACAATAGGTGAAGAGGATGGGGAATATTCCAGCCTTCCATCGGAATAGCAGAGGCTCTATTTCTACTCTTCAAAACAGATGGGTTTGCCACCTCCTAAGGGAGCAAGTGCAGAAGCAAAGGCATTTGAAGAATGTGCTGCACCACCACCATCACCACCAGAACTACTACCACCACCGCCACCACCCACTCACCCACTCATGGTACTTGACCTGCTCCCCATAGATCAGGCTCCAGGGTGCCATGCACACAGCAATCATCAGTGACAGCCCACAGCCATAGGAGAGGCAATGGGCTAGATGTGATATCCCCTCTTAAACTGAACTACTGACTCAAGAGCTGAGTGTCACAGGAAGTGCAAGTGTCTGCTGGGCCCCATCACCCCAGAGGTGATTGCTCCTATATCCTTTATGCGTTTCCAGGAGATACAGAGGCTGCATAAATTATCTTTAATCCTAATGTTTTGGCATCATGGAGAGTCATATGGCTTATTTGGTAAAAGGACCTTGAGGGTAAATAGGGTCTTGTAGAGCTGGGCTGGCAGTGTGCAATACCCTGATCCTAGTTTGAGTTCCATGAGGGAAGAACTTTGTTCTTTTTGCTGTTGCAGTCACAGTACCAGGCCCACAAGTAGACAAGAGAGCTACAAGAAGAACCAAGGTATGAACCTTGCCTTTAGGGTCTACTGGAGTGAGACAGACATGTAAATATGCAATTTAAATGCAGTATAATGAAGCCTATGGCTAGGGAAGGAAAGGGAAAGACACCTGACCCATGCTTGGGAGTCAGGAAAGGCTTTCTAGAGTAAATGACACCTCAACTGGGACTTGAAAGATGATTAAGAATTAGCCAGTTGAAAAAATAAAAGTGGTTTCAGAGCAGAGGAAGAGCATGTACAAAGGCTCTAAAGTAAGACAGAACTCAGAAATCAGAGGCAGAAAGGGAAACAATGAAGCTAAAGAAGTTGGCAATGACCCTTAAGCCAAATTAAGGGGTCTGGACTTTATCTTGGGGACAATGGGGAGACTGCTAAAGAGTTCTGCGTGGGAAAATGATATGATCATTTCAGAACTGGGCATTTTCAACACCACCCAAAAAAAAAACAGTGAGTCAGAAACCAGTTGAACTTCCTTCAAAATTAAGTCTTTTGAGGCTCTTTCACTCTTTCAAGTTCTGAGTCATTTATGCAGTGGATATTGAAATGTCCCAAAACAGGTTTATCCTTTTAAGAAGAATGAGAAGTCATAGAATTCTCTGTTGGCGCATATAGGAAGAAAGAGACAGTGCTTCCATTATGCCATAAAAATGACTGCAGCTCCCCTATGTCATTCTCCAAGGATTCTTGAGCCCATTCAACCAAACTCAATTCTATTCTTTGTGGGTTTTTTATTTTTGTTTTTGACCTTAAGACAAAATCGTTTTCTCCTAAATAGTTCAGTAAGTGATATATGGAAGTGGTTCTACTGCATTTTCTACTTAGACATGTGATTTTATTACGGAGCTTACGAATGAGTGGAAAGGGATGAGGAAGAATTACGGAAGTTGTGAATGAGTAAAAAGGGGTGAGGGAGAATTGGAAAAGAAGGGGCACTCATTTTCTATGCTGTGTAACAAATTATTGCAAATTTAGAGGCATAAAACAACACACACTTATTGTCTTATAGGTTCTGTGGGTCAGGAGTCTGACACAGCCTAGCTGAATCCTCTGCCATCAAGAGGTTGGCCAGGGTAGGATTCTCATTAGGAGGCTCAACTGAGGAAGGGTTCACTTCCAGGCTTGCTCAGGTTGTAGTCAGAACATTTCCTTGTGGCTGTAACACTGAGAACCCAGGCTTCTTGCCTGCTGTTGGCTGGAAGCTGCCTTCAGTTCCTAGACATTATCCTCAGCTCTTTGCTGTGTGACCTCCTAACACAGCCACTTCTTCAAAGTCAGCAAGGGAGAGAGTGTCTAGCAAGATGGAATCTTATATAACATGAATTAATCATAGGGTAGTGATATCTCATCACCTTTGCTATGTTCCATTGATTAGAAACAAGTCACAGATACCACCCACGTTCAAGGAGAAAGAATTTCATGGCGGCATGAGCACTTTTGGTCATGGTAGAGATCATGGGGGCCACCTTAGAGTCTGTGTGCCAAAGATGGATATGAAGGGAAGGAAAAGAAGAGAGCAAGAAGAAAATAAAAATAGAGGGAGAAGAAGAATGTATCTATGTATATATAGCATTTATTAACCATATATTATGTGCAAGGTACTGTGTCAGTTATCTTCATATGCATTTTATTATGTAATCTTTCTCCAAACCCCATGTGGTAGGTGTTACCATTATAACCATTTATAAAAAAAGAAAACTCGAATTCAGAGACGTGAAGCAAGTTTCCTAAGGTTGTACAGTGCAAAAAGTAAAACTAGGAGTCACACTTGTTTCTAGTAGACTCTATAGCCCAAGCTTTACCTACTACACTTTAAGAGAGGTGGGAGAAGGAAAAGGAGAAAAGGAAACAGATGGAGAAATGAAAGATAACAGAGCTTCCAAACATAAGCAAAGTTATTCCTAAAAGATATGACAATCAATAAGGAAATGTGTAGGTCTATAATATATTGAATTGGTTTTCCCAAGAACCACCCAATTAAAAAAATAGAATCTAGAACTGAAGCCTGCGAGACCACAGATGAGTCTCATGCATCTGAACTCTTTTCTGGCTCAGAACCTGGAGCCAAACACTACAGCCAAGCTGTGTCCAGAACCTTGGAGACACCTGGCTCATCCAGGCGGTGCCCTAAACGCATGTTCTGCCAAGCTTCTGTGGGAGCACATCTGGGCCCAGACAGCCAGGCCAGGGCCTGGGTTTGTTTTTCATGGCTCATTTGCAATGTCCTGTTCTATTTCTGGACACTCCATTCTTCCCAACTGACACCAGAGCTCAGTTTCCCAGTAGCCACTTTAACAAAATGGCTCCAAAAGTGCCACTCGGCATTAATCGTTGGAAACCAGACTTTTCCAACATTTACTCTAAGAGGGCTGATTGAATATGGCACATCCCTGACTCCTCTCTTAATTGGCCAAGTCTCTTGTCTTAGAGGGGCAGCTGCAGACATCACGGGAAGCCTCCTCATGCAGACACAAGGTGACTCACAGCAGTGAGAGGAAAGAAAGGTATTTAGATATTAGATCCCCCTTCTACCAAGTGAGGAAAGGGAGGTGTGCTAGTCCCAGCTCCCTCCCCAGCAGCCTGCACTCTTTGACTTGGTAACGGCCCCAGCTGATTCCCTCTGTGCACTTCCAAGCCCATCTTTCCAGAGTGGGAGATGAGCAAGAACATCTGTGATCTTGGTGGTTCACAGTCAACCCTGCTAAAGTCTAACCAAGCAATTAACCGTATTGAGTTCAAACTTAAACACGGGGCCACTGGATCCTCGGCAGAGAACCAAAGGAAAGAGAAGATGTTGAATCATTCCCCTACCTGGGGCAGTGCCTAGCTGTGGAGCTGCAGGGCTGTAGACAAATCCCTGCTCTGTGCCTCACGTCCCTTATGTGTAAACTGGAGATAATTAGAGGCCCTGCCTCATGGATTGTTGTAAGGCTTAGATGAGATAGTACATTAAGACACAGTATCAATTAACCAATAAATGTTACTTACAGTAGGCACTCAATAAGAGATCAATGGTGTTGCCTCACATACATCATTATACAGCTTGCGTAAGATAATGACAGGTCACATACACACCAATGGAGAACCTTCTTTTGCAATGAGGTGGGTTTTTAGTAAATATTTGTAGAACATTAATTAACGTAGAATATTGAACACTACAATAGAGAAGCCACTTCACATAATGCTACATAAAGAGGAATAATTAACAAATGCAGGATATTACAGGGGAAAGAGGCCAGGATTTGGCCTCAGACCCCACCACTTACATATCAGCTGTGTGACCATAGGCAGGTTAGTTCACCTCCCCGAGCTTCCAGTTCTTCACCTGTAAAATGGTAGTAATACCTGCCTCATCAGCTGGCTATAAGGACTGAGTGAGTTAATGTATCTAAATGCACTGTAACCCAGTTCTGGACCCACAACAAACTCAATAAATGGTGACTTTTATTAGCTATTTTGCAAACTAATGGAATTAAGAAGGAAGAACAAAAAAAGGGGGTTTTGGAAATGCACTTGCCTAAAGGCTAAAACACTGACTGTCGCTTGGAAACCACCTGGTAGTTTCACTCCCTAAATTGAAAGAAAGAATGCCTCATTCAATTGCCTGATTAGGAATTTGAATAATCTAGTTCTAACTAGAAAAGTCAAGAAAAACGGAAGGTATTAGTCATTGACTGATAGAATATCTGAGCTGGATAGAATCTTAGACCATATTGACCGGAAGTGACGTAGCACTGTCACATAGCTAGCCCAGGCAAGACTAGAACATGACACAAAACCTTGCGTGTCTAAACCATCGATTAACAGTTGGGCTTGCTAGCCAGTTCTCCCCCATGGTTCTCAGTTAAAGGTCATTTAACACCATATAGAGGTCACCCACTGTGTGGGCAAATCCTGTCATCTCAATTAGAGCCTGTATAATAAGGCATGTTGGAAGAAGAAGTCCTTCTAAGACTTACTCATGCAGTCTCCCCTTCCCCCGAGTCTGGCTCATGCCCTTATTTGTCTATACACACTCTAGGCAAAGTAAGAAATTGTTACAGTGAAATGCACTCATTTGATCATGCCAGCTCATGACCTCAGCCAGCCCACACCTTCATCTCATTTACAGATGGAAAAACTGAGGCTTGGTGAAGGCTGCCTTGGCAGAGGCCAAGCAAGGGGGAGCTGGGGCAAGAGCAATATCTTCTGATTCCTAGTCCAGGGCTCTTTTTCTTAGGCCCAACTACCTCCTGCACATGCTAAAACAAAAGACAAGGCAAGGTAAGCTATGGTCGCTTATCACCTACACTTTGTTCTGACATATATGGTTACTATTTTTCCACAGACCATGAGGAAAGGAACTAACAGTTATTGAACACCAACCATATACTATTGATGCCTTGCTTACATTAATTCTTATCACATACAGTAATAAAAGCTAATACCTATTGAGTACTTACTATATGCCAGGCACAGTTCTAGGGCCTTTACATGTATTTGTGCAAGGTACCCAGCCAAGAAAGTACTCTGTAGGCTGAATTCAGCTGTGCTTACCAAGCTCTGAAATGGGACCACATCAGCCCCACAGTAAGAGTGCCTTTTCATGTAACTCCTATGCTCAAAAAGATGCCCTTTCCAAATGTACACAAAGACAGGTATGGACATGTGGTGGGTCTTACAGTGTCCCCATATGGCTGGTCCTATTACCTGCAGCTTGCTGAGATGTCACAGCTAGTTTATGGTAGAGGCAGGACTTGAACCCAGGATTTGGCCCTTAGCTCACATTTAGCCTTCCCAAGAAGCAGCTTGAGATAGGCTCTAATGCTACATACACATATACCTCAAGCACAGAAATTCTAACTGCCTTGTTCCCTAACGTAGCTCTTGTATCTAGAACAGTTTTGGCACACACAGACACTCAGTAAATTTTGTGGACTGATTGACCCCTGTTTCACAGATGAGGAAATTGTGTGTCAAAGAAGTTAAATGACTTGCTTAAGGGCACACAGATAGAAAGTATAGCTGGGATTTGAAAGCAAATCACTGACTCTAAAACCCTTGTTCTTTCCAAATTAATATCCTGTCATTCATAAGCATTTGTTGAGATTCTTACACACTAATTCTGTGCTCAGGAACATAGGGCCAGAAATATTTGTAAGATTTGGTTCCTACTCTCCAGAAATTGGGATTCCAATTATCTGCAAAAATTAATCATATTCCTGAAATCAGATACCCTAAATGAAAGCAAGTCCATATGGTATAAGCCCTTGGTACATTTTAAGCCAAGGGTACCTTTCCTATCTCCCAAACCTAAGATTATAAAAGTGGCCACCAGAGCCCTCACCCTGGTCAATTCCTTCTACATCACTGGCCAGCACATTCACAGAACCCGGTTGCAGAGATAAGTCAAATCTCTGCAAACTTGGGATGGCCAACGCCCCGCCCCATCTTAGCTTCTCTAGATTCCTTTGCAGCGATGTCCACAGGGTATTTTTATATATGTCTTCATGCCCTCCTGCTTCATCTACTCCTCATGCCCCATCTAAGTGTGTGTGAAAAATGAAATACTTAAGTTAGAAAACCAGACTTAGCAAGTTGTACTTCCAAAAGCAGCAATCATTTCAGTAAATAAACATGTTCTGATTGAGAACATTAATTCAGGGTTTACCTCATTTTCCTTCCTGGTTTTGTTTTCTATAGTATTTAGGAGGCAGGAGGTGGTTAGGGGGGTGGTTTTAAGAAAAAAACAAAACAAAACAAAACAAAAACCTCTAAATTCATTAGTTGAATTCCACCAGACTCTGTGAACAATCTCATAATAATCCTACATCAATACCAGAGAAGTTGTAACTAGTTCACTTAGGGTAATTATAGGGCAGCTTTCTGCCAGGTTTTAAAGATAGACTTTGAAATCTTCCTTTTTTCATTTGCCTCCTGCTGTGTGTGGGGACAGGCCCTGGCTCCTGGGATACCCGCCAGAGCTAAGTGGGGGCCAACCGGAGAAACAGGCACCAAGATTGGGTTCCTGTTTTCCTGTGCTCAAACTTCTGGGAACACAGATATCCTACCAAAATGGTCACCTGTGAAAAACTCGGGGCCTAGAATCTAAATTCTGTTGGAAAAGAACTGAAAAGTCCTGGCCCTAAGTAAGATTATGGCAAGGTTTATAGCGCAAAACTTCAGATTTTGCACTAGAACAATGGTTCCCAAAGTGTGGTCCCCAGACCAGCAGGATTACTGTCACCTGGCGGAACTGGCTAGAAATGCAAATTCTTGGGCCCCACCCCAGACCTACTGCAGAAGAAACTCTTGCGGTAGGACCCAGCAATTTATTGCAACAAGCCCTCCAAGTGATTCCAATGCATCCTAAAAATTTGAGAATCACTGTCAAGGGACGTGATGTTAAAGAGCCTTTCCAGGAGATAAGAGTTACTTTTAAAGAGGGCTTTATTCAAACAAAGCATATCTACAAATATCCAGACAAGACCTTTGGAATTAGCTAGAACTAGGCTCTACCACTCACCAGCCATGGGGCCTCAGATAAGTTATCTTACTGCTCTAAGTAGTGGTGTGCTGGTAAATGTTTAACAAGTAGCTCTGTGGGGGAAGTAGCTTTGCTCATTTTCATGGCAGAAATACCCCATCATGACTACTTTCAAACTATCAACATGATGTCGGCCAACTCCAAAAACTTGTGAAAATTTAACAATTGGCTTTCACAAGCCCATGGAAGCTGGCTCCAGCATACCACTGTCTCTAAGACTCAATTTCCTCATCTGTCAAATGGATGAATAATAGTGTTTACCTCTTAGGGAATTGTTGGAATGTTGAAGTGAGAAAATGATAGTGGACTTAAAATTGAGTATTTATATCTATCCACCAGGCACTTAGTATGCATTATTCACTGACTTCTCAAAACCATACAATAGGTAATGATATTCCTTCCATTTTATACATGAGGAAGTTGAGCTGAAGTAACTTGTCCAAAGTGACACAGTGGCAAGTGGGAGAATCTGAATTTACTCCAGAGCCTCTAAGGTGACAGAGACATTAGCCCAATGCTCAGCACGGGTCAACGCTCAGTAATTGGGAGCTATTATCATAAGATAAACTTCTGAAACGTGCCCTACTTTGGAAGTAGGGATGAACAGTTTGTGTTGGATGAAACCTCTCAGCCCCAGAAGACACATTCATTTTCTTCTAGGAGAAAGGGCCAGGGTGCCTGATGGGAGGACCAGCTGTTGATTATTCATAGTAACAAATGACAAAAGTTGAAGCTAATTAACACCCACAGGTAACCAGGCAGTTGTAAACTCCTCCCCTCCCCAGATCAATTAGGTGTATGTTTTTCCAGGCTTTATCTTTGTGTACACATACACATATGTATTTTGTATCGGATCAGAGTGTACATATGTTTTTGCAACTTGGTTTTCTTTTAAACCGGAGACTAGATCATAAATCTTTCCCATGACAGTCCACACCAATCTATCTCATTCTCGCTAAAGCTGCTTAGCATTCCACGGTAGTTACTTGCTATCATTTATTTAATCCACGACAGAAGGACACTTAGGCTATTTCTAATTCTTCACTATTATAAATGATCCTGCACTCCACGATCTTTTACATAGATTCTAGCCTATGTCTATGGGAGAAATTCCTAAAACTAGGATTTTTAGGATTTGTAAGGCAAAGAAAACACGTAATGTAAATCTTGACCAATGTACCCAGGTACTCCTCACTGTGAAATTTTAACCTCCCAATATTCAAGGAAGGTGCCTTTTTGCCCATACCGTCACATCAACATTAGGATTACTCCGATGATTTGATGTTTCAAACTTATTATTAATATTTCTAAATATAAAAATAGAGAAAATAATAATAATGAATGCTTATGTACCTATCACCCAGCCTCCACAATTATCAACATAAGGTCAATCGTACTGCATCTATATCCCATTCACTTCCTCCCGCTACTGGATGAAACTGAGGCAAAGCCCACACATCATACTCTTTCATTGGCAAATATGTCAGGAGCTGCCTCTAAAAGATGAAGATTCTATTTTTTAGCATAACCTTAACACCATTATCACATCTAAAAATTTCTTGATGTCTTCACATATGCAGTCAGTGTCCAAATTTCCTCAATGGCTTCATGATTTTTTTTCTTTTTTCTTTTTTTGAGACAGGGTCTCGCTTTGTCACCCAGGCTGGAGTGCAGTGGCATGATCATGGCTCACTGCAGCCTCAGCTTCCTGAGCTCAGGTGATCCTCCCACCTCAGCCTCCCAAGTAGCTAACCCTGCAAGCATATGCCACCACATCCAGCTAATTTTTTGGCTATTTTTTGTAGAGACAGGGTCTCACCATGTTGCCCAGGCTGGTCTTGAATTCCTAGGCTTAAGTGATCCTCCCACCTCCGCCTCCCAAAGTACTGGAATTGCAGGCATGAGCCACTGCACCCAGACGGTCTCATAATTTTTTGATGGTTTGTTTGAATCAGGATTCACCAAGGTCCACACATTGCAGCTGGCTGATAAACTTCCTAAATCTCTTAAGCTCTAGGTTCCGCCACACACATACCTCCTCTTGCTTTTTCCCATGCAGTTTATTTATTAGAGAGATTGGGTCATTTGCCTTGTAGTTTCCCACTTTCTGAATTTTTCCTATTGTGTCCCTGTGTTGTCATTTCATATGTTCATCAGTCTCTGTGTTTCTCGTAAGTGATAGTTAGATCTTGAACTATGCTGTCTAACACAGTAGCCACTAGCCACATGCAGCTCTTCAAATTTAAATAATTAAAAATAAATAGAATTTGAAATTCCATTCCTCAGTCACACTAGCACATGGCACATGTTCAATAACCACAGACGGGCAGTGGCCGCTGTATTGAACAGCACAGAATAGCACATTTCCACCACGGCAGGTAGTTTTATTGAACAACAGTGCTTCTAGAGGCATCATGGGATCCTCTGATAATTGTTAAATTATTTTTTCTCATATGCGCTTGAGAACAAAGCTGAACGCCCTGAAGTCTGCATTACTTGTCTGTATTGCAGGCTTACGTAATGTAATGGAAGTAACTAATGTGTGGCAGACTCTACTTCTGCCTGTTTTAAGTGGCAGTGGCTGTATTTACAGAAGATGATTAAGTATTTGCATGAGTGCCTCAGGTATGTATGACATTCTGTGGTGACAAAAGGTCAGCAGCTCCGCAGCATGCAAAGCAGCCCGACCCTTTCCCAGCCTCCTAGGAGGAAAATGGAGGGAATCCATGCTAATCCATAAGGCTCAGTCTTGCAATGATTATAGGACATGCTGGTTCCAGGATATTCATAAACATTGATCCTCTCATCAAGGTGCAGGTGCTTCTGGAGGCTTCTTCCTGACTATGTCTTTGTCTTGGCATGCAGGTAATGAGCACATTTCACAGCACACCAAACAGGTTTCTCAGCTTGCTTCTGTGACACTTTGCAAAGCCGAGGATCCATGTCGAGAGAGGAGGTGAACACCTGCACCTAGCCCACAGAGAAGTCTGGCTGACCATGCATTCTAGCAGAAGCCTCCCCTCATTCTTGAAAACCTTAACCAATCTATGAAGAAATTGGTATTTGGGGTTTGGGTAGGACATATTTGGAAATTTTGAAATTAAGACCATCATTCATGGATTCATTCCTTCTCACAATACTTATTGGGCCAGACACTGCACTAGGCACTGAGATTAGTGGTGGGCTTGATAGAAGTTTCTGTCCTCACAAAGTTTACAGTCAGTGAAGGAGGCAGATAAATAAGCAAACCACTTCAATACCACTGGTCAAATTCCACCATGAGACCACATGAGAGCATCATAAAAGCACATGGAAACCCGACCCTGACATGGACATTCGGGAATGCGATATTTAAGCTGAGATCTAAAAGATAAGTGGTGATTCGGGAGGAGAGGGAGAGGGTGGAGTGTAGAAAGAATATTCTTAAGATCTATTCTAGATCTTAAGAATTCTAGATCCACCAAATAGGCATAATACCCTACAATGTCATGATTAGAGCCCAGTGACATAGCAGATGCAAAAGAATACACTGTATCCTAAAATCCCAGTTGTAGAAAGGCAATGGTGCTAGCCAGAAGCAATCTTTCACCAGTTTCTACCAGCTCTTAGGAGGCAATAGGGCACGTCTCTTCCCAACTTCACATTCAGCAATGTGAAGCCAAAATAGGAGTATTTATACCAGGGAAATAGGAGTATTTATACCAGGGAAATTGGCAAATGCTACAAACCAGAGCCTTTTTTTTTTTTTTTTTTTTTTTTTTTTTTTTGAGAGCTCACTTACCAGCATTTACTGAGTGAGGGTGAGAGCAATGAGAAGAGTAGAACCCCGGGGCAGCAGTTATTAAGGAATGTCCACTCACAACAAAAACAAGAAAGTCTTTGGCATGATTTTCAAAGAGTGACCATATAACTCTTTCTGCCATTTGTAACAGGCCCACCCAAAGCCTCAGGGATGAAAAGAGGAAGACTTCTTCATGCCAATTCATTCCCAGACAAGCCAGATGAGTGTCAATGACACCCAGCTCATGGAAATGAGATTGGAGCCTCTCAGATCAACAGCTGCTGAGAGCTACTTTCTTTGGTTCATGAGGCCAGCGATGAATTGTGTTTCAATGTTCTGAATAGGCAGAAAAAGATACCTCCTTGCTCTCTCCTGTTCCCTTTGCTGGAGCTGCCAGCTGGCACTTTCTGTCACTCATCATGGTTGCCTGCAGTGGCCATTATACACTCAGTGCAGAGGGCATGTGGGAAAGAAAAAGTCTTCAACAAGCGAGAGTCTCCAAGGCAAGTACCCACTGGAAAAACTGGGATGTAGATATAGCTCAAGGCATGTTTTAAATAATGGAGCCTTTTTAAAGGATGGCCTAGAAAAATACTATATTTATCTTTGGCTAGCATGCTTGGATACTCCCCAATCTTGGGGAAATAACTAGTTGGGTATGTTGGAGTTCTTTTGTTAAGAGTAGTGTTGACTAAATACCAAAGTTTGGGTTGGATTTAACTGGTATAGTGTGATTTAATATTCATTTATTGATTTACTCATCCATTTGTTTGTTTAACAAACAAATGAGTGCTTACTAGATGCTACTACAATGTAAGTCCCATAAAGGCAGATATTGTGTCTGTCTCATTTATTGTAGGCACTCAGTACTTTTTTGTTGAATGAATGAGTAGAAGTAGGGAGTATAAAGATGAATAAGTCATAAGGCTTGCTGCTACAGAGCTCACAATCTGGTGTGCAGACAGACAAGTAAAACAGCTGTTGCAATGCAGGGCATTGAGTGTTATGATAGCAGAAGTATAGGGTGCAATGGCTCACAAAAAAGGGAGACCTAACCCAGCCTTTGGGGAAGGAGACAGGAAAGGATTTCTGAAGATAAAGATGCAAAAGACTCAGTGAACAATGCCAAAGATATTGGCACCTATGTGGATGTAACCTTATGGAAAAGAGAACTGTCACATATTCCGCCATATCTCATATTCCTAAGGAAGACTTTTGGCTCTATCTCAGAGTGAAAAATGATTGCAAATAACTTCTATAACTTACCCATCAGTGATCTTTTCCATTTCTTGGAGACTTTCAGGAGGTTTTCTTAAGTTCAGACTTTTTGTTGAAAGAAATGACCTTATGTCCAGTGGACAAATGGTGTGTGAGTCTTTAGCACCCCTCTGATGCACAGTCACTTACTCATTCCATGAAGTTCAGCTCTGTAGGCAGGCAGGGCACTTCTTCTCCGAGGTCATGTCTATTTTCACTTGGTATAAATGAGAAGAATGCTCTGAAGTTTGATTTGAAAGATGCAAACTTCAGATTTGCAGAAAGCCTTGGTGATTAAAAATCTTGGCTTCAGCTGGGCATGGTGGCTCATGCCTGTAATCCCAGCACTTTAGGAGGCAGAGGCGGGAAGATGGCTTGAGCCCAGGAGTTTAAGACCAGCCTGGCAACATAGAAAGACCCTGTGTCTCCAAAAAATCAAAAAATTAGCTGAGCACGGTGGCACATGCCTATAGTCCCAGCTATTTGGGAGGCTGAGGTGGGAGGATCACTTGAGCCCAGGAGAACCAGGCTTCAGTGAGCCACATTCACACCACTTCATTCCAGCCTGGACAACAGAGCAAGACCCTGTCTCAAAAAAGAAAAAAGTCTTGGCTTCATGGACCACTGAACTGAGAGGGAAGAAGTTCAACTTTCCAGGGCTTGTGGTCTCCAACAAGGGTCATGCTAGGCTTTCTCCTTTGGTATCACAAAATTAAACTGCAAGTAAGTGTAAATATGCACACACACAAACATGTAAATCTTAAAAGATGGAGATTAATTAAGAAGTAAACTACTTGAAATCAAGATGTAACTTTTTGACAATTGAGGACAAGCCCGGCCCCTTCAGATCTTCTCTTCAAGGTCATTTTCCCCAAGGGCCTGGGAGTATTTACAGTCACTTCATTCCTCACACAACAGCCTATCAGGTTGTGGCACCTTTGCCTCACGGGCAATTTTGAGGAGGACCACATACACGAAAGTGGAGAGAATAATCAACTCTACAGAATAATGAAAAGCAGAGAATGTATTGAACTGCCTTCAACCCATGACTAAAGTTTCAACAGTTATTACCATTTTGCCAATTTGATTTCATCTCACCTGTCACCTTTATTTCTGATGTATTTCAAAGATACTCCTGGAGCTTTCATAATTCACCTTTAAAAAGCTCTGGGTCTGGTACAGTGGCTCATGCCTATAATCCCAGTACTTTGGGAGGCTGAAGAGGGAGCTCAGGCATTTGAGACCAGCCTGAGCAATATAGCAAGACCCCATCTCTACAAAACAAAAATAAAAATTAGCTGGGCATGGCGGCATGTGCCTGTAGTCCTGGCTACTTTGGAGGCCGAGGCAGGAGGATCTCTTGAGCGCAGGAGTTTGAGGCTTCAGTGAGCCATGATTGCACTGCTGCACTCCAGCCCGGGCAACAGAGCAAGACTTGTCTCAAATAAATAAATAAATAAATGTCTGTTATCTTTAGAGTTGGGAAGAAAGGTAAAACTCATCTTCTTCATTTGCAGTTGAAGAAACAGGCCCAGAGAGGTTCAGTGCCTCACTCAAGGACACAGTGTATAAGTTGTGAATCACGTTCAGGGACCACCTCCAGCCCCCAGGCCAGCTGGTCGCATTAGGAGAAGCTCCACGTCATTAGTCATTCCTCCTTCAGCTCCAAAAACCTCTCAGAGGAGAAAGCCGGGGTAGAGCAACCAGAACTTTGCTTTTCCTCTAAGCCAGGGGAGAAGTAGTGGTGGGAGGGCTGTTTGACTCATTTTTTCTCACTCTGCATGGTGTATTTGGCTCAGTTTCTCAAACCATATGGAAAAAGACTCACCCACCACGTGCCACACCTATTGGAAAAGCTCATTCTGGAAAGGGGGATAATGAAAGAGGGCAGAATTGCCTCCCAGGCCGAATGAGATGGCGCTTTTCCTCATCCTTCAGGCTCCCACGTACCCCTTGCCCTTCTCCACAGGTGCCCTGTGCCCTGGTGGAGAAGAGATGGTGACGGAAATGTTTTGTTTCCCTGGGGAGTTCAGTCCTATCCCATTGAACAGCTCTGGGCATTGGCATCTAGCCCATTTCAAAAACAATCCCAGGCTATTTATTGAGAACCAGCTTATGTTTGGAGCCAGGGATATGGCTCTAGACATATCTTGGATTACCTCCTAGGACAGGGAAATGAGATCACCCCAAAGAAATCTCAGGGAAATGTTTGGAAGGAAAAAGGAAGATATGCCAATGGCAGCCCTGAAAAGGCACTGCTGACTATAAGCAGCTCTTTCTCTGCCCATGTGGTATAAACTCCTGCTTCCTTCCCTTTTCCCTGCTGCAGAACCCCTGGAACTGATGGAGGAGGGACCAAGAGATAAAGGCTGGCATATTCTGAGTGTCTGATTAATATTTGCTCGAAGGAGGAAGGAAGGGATGTCATACCCACAGACTCAAAGTGGCAGGAGTTAGGTAAAGAAGAAAAATTGAGCCTATGATGTCTTAGCGTTCTACCAAAGACTGGAAGAAGAGAGGCCAAAGCAAAAGCCTGAGGGGAGAGAAAGAGAGAGACACTTGCTAATATAGTCCAGGAATGAGAAAACAGTAAAATATTTTTCTTTTTTTAAAATTTTTTCCATAAGTTACTGGGGTACAGGTGGTGTTTGGTTACATGAGTAAGTTCTTTAGTGATGATTTGTGAGATTTTGGTGCACCCATCACCCAAGCAATATATACTGCACCTTATTTGAGGTATTTAATCCCTCGCACCCTTCCCCGAAGCCCCCAAAGTCTATTGTATCATTCTTATGCCTTAGCGTCCTCATAGCTTAGCTCCCACATATCAGTGAGAACATACAATGGAGAAAACACTAAAATAGAGAAACACATAACAAAAGTCACACAACGTAATAGAATTTCAAATATAAATAAGCAGCTAATAAAGAGAATCTTCCCTACTTTGGGTTCCTTTCCATCCCTCGAGTCTCTGACCTCCCTTGAGGTCATAACATAATTCTTTTCCTTCATAGCATTTACTCCAGCTTGTAATTATATATTTATTTGTGTGTTTATAAGTCTGATCTTTGTTTCCCCAACTAGACTGTAAGCTCCATGAAGGGTCTTGAACATACCTGGCATGATTGGCACTCAAAAATGTTTGTTGAAAGCAAAAAAGGAATGAATGACAAGTAGAGCTGGGAAGTCAGACCAGAAGCTATCAGAGCAGGCCTATTACCCCCTCTCCTAAGCATCCTTATTTATCGAGCACATATTATTTTCCAGGCATTCCACTAAGTGCTCTACATTGTTTATCACATTAATCGTCTCCAAAACCATGAGGAAGTGTGCTCAGGGGTCCCAAGACCACCTTCACTTTCAGTTATTCACTAGAAGGGCTCACAGAAATCAGCAAAGCCATTATATGCAAACCAACATCCCATGTGATTCTAACATATGTGTTTCTAACTATTGCATCCTAGTACCTCTCCTGAAGTAAAATTTTCTATGTAAAAAAAACAAAAACAAAAAACTCATAGTTATGGTTTATTCCAGTTAAAGAATATAAGTTAAAGTCAGCAATGGAAAAAGGCACATTAGGGCAGAGTCCAGGAGCTTCCTTAAAGCTTCCAGTTGTCTTCTCCCTGTGGAGTCATGCAGACAACATTTCTTTTTACCAGAGACTTGCTGTTCAGGATTTTACTGGAGATTTCATTGTTTGATGACATTTACCATCTCAGACCACCCACGTGGCTGCCCTCAGTCTCCAGCCCCTCCAGAGGTCGAGCTTCTGTTTGGCCCAAAGCCCCCCACCATAAATCACATTGTTAGCTTAGGCTATCTCATGTGACCCAAGGCCTCCAGGTAGACAAAGTCTCTCTGATCAGCCAAAATGTTCTAAGAACTTAGAGGTTATCTCCCAGGCAAGAGCCAAAACTTTTGTCAGAATATACAGGGTTTGGATAACCCAGACTCGCTGAGTTTGCTGCACAGGGAAATAATAGTATTAGCCCCAATTTTTGGATGATCCAAACTAAGGATCAGGGATGCTAAATGATTTGGCCAAATTTACAAAAGCCAGAATGCAAACCAACATCCCATGTGATTCTAACATATGTGTTTCTAACTATTGCATCCTAGTACCTCTCCTGAAGTAAAATTTTCTATGTAAAAAAAACAAAAACAAAAAACTCATGCAGAGTGTCTTCTAAAGCTGGTCTCAAATCTGAATGTCGGATTTAGGGATTTCCACTTGGTAAGATCACCGTGAGCTTTCTGCTGATCTCAACCACCCCAGCAGTGGATCATGTGGGATCTGCCAAGGCCAGGTGGATCTGATCCTCCTGTTGGGTGAGCACTGGGGTTTGTGTAGTGTCTCCCTCCTCACCAGAGGAAAGAAAACATACACAAGGGCTAACCACCACTTTCTAGTTACTAATTACTCCATTTCCCCCAACAAATCGGCTCCAAAAAGATTATCACTATGAGTGAGGGAGGAAGGGTGGCTTTGTTGGTTAAGCAGCAACTACAAAGTTAGGGTACAGTATAATTTTTGACCCGTTACCTCATCCGTAGAGTGAACTCACAGGGAAGTTACATTTCCCTTGCCCAGCATTCCCAAGACACGTGGGCTCTTCCTGCAAAGTGCCCCAGATGCAATTATGCAAATCACATTCACAAAATAAAACTTCTGAAAAGTGAGTCAGCAAAGAAACCTGTGTGACTTTGCTGATTCAGTGACGCCTAACTTTATTTGAGTATGTAACCTTTGTGTGTGTGTGTGTGTGTGTGTGTGTATAACACCAAATCATTAAAATTGGGGGATGTTTAGAAAATGTGATGAAAATAATCCTTCTTTTCCCTAGCTCATCCAATAGATCTCCACTTGAGTAATTATTATCAGCCATATGTATGAACCTTGCATGCATTCTATGTATCTGAGAACAGTAATTCTTGAAGGTTTTCAGAGTAATTCACTCATTCATTCATTCACCAAGCATTTCTTAAACACCTACTTGTGTACAGTGTTCAAAGATAGAGAGGCAGAGATGCTTCAGACACAAATCCTGAATTCTCCAGCAGCAGAGAACTTAACCTGGGAAATGATAGATAACTTGGGTCAAAGGCCAGGATGGTTTTGTTTGAGCTCCATTCTCCAGTAATGGGCAATCTCATGACCAACTCAGGGAAGTAAACCATTGATAAGCCATTAGCTCAGCATATTGATGTTGGTCCCACCTGATGTGAGGAGTAGACAGAACCAGGCCAACCTTCCTAAATTGGTGGGAAGCATTTCCAGGGTGTGTCAAAGAGCTCGTTACACAGTAGCAGGTTGAGTTCTCATCTCAGCTCTGCTTTTTCCCTTGTATGTGTCACTGTGGTGATTCTGCTCTCCTTGTGTTCCTTTTCTCTTATCCTGTTATCAGCCTATACCTCCCTTTATTTTTAAAATTGGAAATAAAGTCAGGATTCACTGGCAGCTGAACCTCCTGCTGTTTCTGAATTTTGCTATTTGGATATTACATTATTATGAAGTTTGTTGTTTCTGTGTTTCAAATATGTACTAGTTAGGACTGGTCCAGTTTCAAGTGTCAAAAAATAACTCCAAGTAGTTTAAGTAATCAACAGTAAATTGGGGATGTAGACAATTGGAGAGCTCATCTAACTGAATAACCTTCAGGCACCATTTAATCTAGGAGTTCAAATTTTATTGTCAGGGCTCTAGCTATCTAGTTACCTATCTAGCTTGCTATATCTAGTACTGTTGCCTTCTACAGCTTCTTTCAGGACAGTATGTCTACTGGTTGGGAAATATCACCAATATTATAGCCAACGTTGAACTACACCATATTGCACTGGTGGCCCAAGGTCCACAACCTGAAGGCTCATAATTCAAAAGCAATAGAGATTATTTCTCAGTATCTATATATCAAATCTCAGAGAAAAATATTAATTATCCCTTACTGAGGTACATGCCTCATCACTGTGCTGAGGGTTTGGGATATTCTAACGGGCCAGCCTGGCCCACGTACCCTTGTGTGTATGATGTGGCCAGGGTGAATAACCTGCCCATCAGAAGGTAAAGAGAGAACAGGTGGTTCCTTACAGAAGGGGATGCTTGGCAAAGCAATAACATAATTTTATTACTAAAGTGTCTGCAAGCTCTTGTCTCTGAAGTCTATGCATTATCTTTCTATCAAAATCATGCCTCTTGTGGCTTCCAGACTTTACCGAGGAGACAAATGAATAGGCGATTACAGGAGCATAGAGTCTTCAGCTTTTTTAATATCAGAAAAGGAAAGCTTTTTAGGTATACATAAGGAAAGAGTTTGGTGATAACCTGACTGTGAGATCTCCACACAAACTTTATCCCTGTGCCTTCTCGCCCCTGCATCTATAGAGACAGAAAACAATGATGGGTAAGAAAAGCTATTGCCAACAATACAACAGGTGAGAGCTGATGTGGAACTTGGAATCTTTTTCCCTTGAGAGAGCAGTGGGGGACTGGATAGAATTAACCAGCTGAGTCTCTTCAGGTGCTTAACTTTTATGTGAGAGCTCTAGAGTTCAATAATTCATGCTATTACAGCCAGCAGCAAGCAAATTGCATTCACATTCGATTCAGATTTTGATTACAAAACAGAGCCCCAAATGAGTTTTATGATGGAAAAACATGCTAGGTGACTTCAGCTGGATGGCAGATGATGAGAATGGTTAAAAGCACCCAGGCTTTCAGGTCAAATGTGCCTCATCCAATCTTGGATCTGCCATACACTGACTGCGTGACCTTGTTTGGTGACATTTCCCATCTCAGAACTTCTGTTTCCTCGTCATGAAATAGGGTAATACCACCTACTTCATAGGGTTTTGAGAGCATATGAATGAAATAATACATGGAAAGTGCAGTAGTGCAATAATGTAAGAAAAATGTCTGTGGCCTGGCAGAACCCCAATAAATGTTAATTTCCTTTCCTCTTCAGAGTCATTCACTCTCTCCCTCTCTCTTCCCCTCGCTCCATGCCTTCCTGCTTCCCTCTGCCCTGCTTTGCACTATGGAAACCAATGTTTTCTGTGAGTATGAACATAGAAATGAGACTACCAGAGGAGGGATTATCCAAAATGGAGAGAAAGAAGAAAGAGGGTCTTCTTGCTAAAAATAGAATCTATATATAATTCATTCCCACAATATTTACTTTTGTTGAGGGGAGATGGAGAAAAGATGAAAATAGGCAATTAGTACTATTTCAGGGTTTCAAGGGTTAGGCATCTTCAAAGCAATTTGAGCATTTTGTGCAATTTTAGTTTAATATACTCTCTCAGTAAGTCATTAAAATATGCAAGCTACTTGCACAGCAAATATCTTTCAGAAAAAAGAAAAGAAAGAAAGAAAGCTAGCAATTTACAAAGCCTATGTCAAAACTCCATTCATTGCCCCCATTTGAGTTAGAATAAGATATAGCTTAGACCTTCAGTAGCATCAAACTTGGTGAGGGAGCTTGATAAAAATGCAGCTACTTGAATCCCACTCCAAGAGATTCTGATCAAATCAGTCAGGGGTGGGATCAAGGCATTTGCATTTTTAACACCTCCCAGATTCTCATACAGGGAAACCACAGATTATATTTTAAGAAACAGGCCTGGCGCAATGCCTCATGCCTAGAATCCTAGCACTTTGGGAGGCTGAGGAGGGTGGATCACTTGAGCTTAGGAGTTTGAGACCAGCCTGAACAACATGGTGAAACCCCATCTCTGCAAAAAATACAAAAAAATTAGCCAGGCATGGTGGTGCACACCTGTAGTCATAGCTACTTGTGGGGCTGAGGCAGGAAGATCACTTAACCTGGGAGGTGGAGGCTACAGAGGCAAAGACCATGACACTGCACTCCAGCCTGTGTGACAAAGTGAGACCCTGTCCCAAAAAAAGAAAAAGAATTGCAGGCTTGGCTTGGGGATACTGAGTTCAAATCCTAAATTTATTATTTTCTAGCTTGTGAACTTGGGCAACTCTTACATGTTTTGTATTAGTCTGTTTTCATGCTGCTGATAAAGACATACCCAAGACTGGGCAATTTACAAAAGAAAAAGGTTTAATTGGACTTACAGTTCCATGTGGCTGGTGAAGCCTCACAATCATGGCAGAAGGCAAGGAGGAGCAAGTCATGTGTTACATGGATGACAGCAGGCAGAGACAGCTTGTGCAGGGGAACTCCTCTTTTTAAAACCATCAGATCTCATGAGACTTACTCACTATCATAAGAACAGCACGGGAAAGACTTGCCCCCATGATTCAGTTACCTCCCACTGGGTCCCTCCCATAATATGTGGGAATTCAAGATGAGATCTGGGAGGGGACACAGCCAAATCATATCATTCCGCCCCTGGTCACTCCCATATCTCACGGCCTCACATTTCACAACCAATCATGTTTTTACAACAGTCCCCCAAAGTCTTAACTCATTTCAGCATTAACTCAAAAGTCCATAGTTCAAAGTCTCATCCAAGATAAGGCAAGTCCCTTTCACCTATGAGCCTGTAAAATCAAAAGCAGGTTAGTAACTTCCTAGATACAGTGGGGATACAGGCATTGGGTGAATACAGTCATTTCAAATGGGAGAAATTAGCCAGAACAAAGGAGCTACAGGCCCCATGCAAGTCCGAAATCAAGCGGGGCAGTCAAATCTTAAAGCTTCCAAAATTATCTCCTTTGACTCTATGTCTCACATCCAGATCACACTAATGCAAGAGGTAGGTTCCCATGGTCTTCGGCAGCTTGGGTACAGCCCTTCTCCCAGCTGCTTTTCACAGGCTGGTGTTGAGTGTCTGCAGCTTTTCCAGGCACACAGTACAAGCTGTCAGTGGATCTACCATTCTAGGGTCTGGAGGACAGTGGCCATCTTTTCACAGCTCCACTAGGCAGTGTCCCAGTAGGGACTCTGTGTGGGGGCTCTGACCCTACATTTTCCTTCTGCACTGCCCTAGCAGAGGTTCTCCATGAGAGCCCCACTCCTGCAGCAAAATTCTTCCTGGGCATCCAGGCGTTTCCATACATCTTCTGAAATCTAGGCGGAGGTTCCCAAACCTCAGTTCTTGACTTCTGTGTACTTGTAGGCTCAACACCAAGTGGAAGCTGCCAAGGCTTGAGGCTTGCACCCTCTGAAGCCATAGCCCGAGCTCCATATTGGCCCCTTTCAGTCACAGCTGGAGCAGCTGGGACACAGGGCACCAAGTCCCTTGGCTGAACATAGCAGGGGAACCCTGGGCCCGGCACATGAAACCACTTTTTCCTCCTAGGCCTCCAGGCCTGTGATGGGAGGGGCTGCCATGAAGACCTCTGACATGCCCTGGAGACATTTTCCCCATCATCTTGGGAATTAACACTCAGCTCATTACTTATTAAAATATCTGCAGCCTGCAGTGGACTTGAATTTCTCCTCAGAAAATGAGATTTTCTTTTCTATCACATTGTCAGACTGCAATTTTCCAAACTTTTATGCTCAGCTTCCCTTATAAAACTGAATGCCTTTAACAGCACCCAAGTCACCTCTTGAATGCTTTGCTGCTTAGAAATTTCTTCCACCAGATACCCTAAATCATCTCTCTCAAGTTCAAAGTTCCACAGATCTCTAGGGCAGGTGCAAAATGCTGCCAGTCTCTTTGCTAAAACATAACAAGAGTCACATTTGCTCCAGTTTCCAACAAATTTCTCATCTTCATCTGAGATCACCTCAGCCTGGACCTTATTGTTCGTATCACTATCAGCATGTTTGTCAAAGTCATTCAACAAGTCTCTACGAAGTTCCAAACTTTCCCACATTTTCCTGTCTTCTTCTGAGCCCTCCAAATTTTTCCAACCTCTGCCTGATAACCAGTTCCAAAGTTGCTTCCATATTTTCAGGTATCTTTTCAGCAACACCCCACTTTACTGGTACCGATTTACTATATTAGTCCATTTTCATGTTACTGATAAAGACATGCCTGAGACTGGGAAGAAAAGGAGGTTTAATTGGACTTACAGTTCCACATAAATGGGGAGGCCTCAGAATCGTGGCAGGAGGTGAAAGGCAATTCTTACATGGCAGCAGACAAAGAAAATGAGGAAGAAACAAAAGCAGAAACCCTTGATAAACCCATCAGATCTCATGGGACTTATTCACAATCATGAGAACAGCACAGGAAAGACTTGCCCCTATGATTCAATTATCTCCCACCAGGCCCCTTCCAAACATGTGGGAATTCAAGATGAGATTTGGATGGGGACACAGCCAAACCATATCATTCTCTGATCCCCAGTTTTTTAATCTAAAAACTGACATTTGAAATAATACACACCTCAAAAGTTGTTGTGAGAATTAGAGAGTGCTTAGCAAAGAGAATTAGAGCACTTAGCAAAGAATCTCGCACAAGAAAGAAGCACTCAGTAAAGGTTAGCTATTGATATTATCATCATGCAAATCCAAAGGGGCTTAGATATTTTATTTATCTTTTCATTCTTCCTTTCTTTCCTTTTCTCTTTTCTGTTTTTTTTTTGTAAATAATAATAATAATAATAAAGCCTCACAATTCATTCAGCAAGGTGGAAGTTTATTTGGCTCTCAGACAAAAGTCTGGATGTGAAGTAATCCATGATGGGTGTGGCAGCTCTGAAACCCAGGCTTCTTCCCTCCTATTAGGTGTGGCCTTCATCCTCAATATTCAAGATGGCGACTAGAGCTCTAGGGATCATGTCTGCATTCCACATAGCAAGATGGAGGGGAGGAAAAGAAAACTCAGGAAGGACACTTCCTAAAGGTTGCTTACTCCCACACTGGCCTGGACTTAATCACCAGAAAGGCTGAAAATGTGACCAATATTCCAGGTAGTCCTGTACCCAGAAAAAAATGTGATATTGCAATGGAAAACTGAGAGGAAGAAATATGGAGAAACAATTATTGTTCCCTCATGTACCCAACCCTAGGAGTCTAACAGATTTGGGTCATTCCCCAGAAATCCATTCTCATCCAGCTTTTACCTGCTCATTTCTCAGGTAGGGAACACCTTCCCCAAAAAAGGTAGTTGCATAGTTTGCTTATCCTACTCAGCTTGGCTTACTTTCTTTCTAAATTCCTCTTATACCTTTTACCTCTCATCCACCAACTTCATTCACTTTCTAACTGTCCAATTTTAATAAGCAATACAATTATTATAGAAAAGTTAGAGAACACAGCTAAGCATTTAGGAAAAAAAGTGTTTTTTCAACATTCAAAAATCTCACCATTTAGAGATAACCACTTCTAAAATATTGTCCTATAGTCATCTAGCATTTTCCCTAAGTAAAAATATACATGTGTATTTATAACGAAAATCTAGTCTACATAATTGTTCTTAACCTGTTCTGTTACACTTAATGGTGTATTATCAGTAACGCTCAATGTTATTAATTATAAAAAAACATCAATTGTAGTGACTGCAAAGTTTTTCATTGTATGGGTATGGGTATATAATAATTTATTCAACCAATTCCCTGTTTATTCCACAGCATTATGTTAAGCCCCCTAGTACATACATCTTTGCTCATTTGTCCACCAGCTTCCTGGGGATGAGCTGTGTTCCTGTGGTTTTCTCAGTTCTGGGGTCTCCTTACTGTATCCCAGGATCAGCAGAAAAGGACATCTCCACCATTCCATCAGCAAAGTATTGTTAGGTCTTACCTCTACCACTAAGCTGCTTGGAATTCTTTTTTCAAATGAACATTGTGGATTCAGGAGATCCACGAAGACCTAAATTAATGCCTCTCTATACCCCATTGCATGAATAGCAAGACTATGAATAGCAAGACTGCTACAATGAGAGGTGATTACATAATCCCACTGCTTGGAAAAGCACAAAATAAAATACGACACTAGGTGACTGAAGCACTTCCTCTTAATCTGTTAGAACTTGCAGTTTGCCAAGCAGACTTCAAGCAAGACTGCAGTGAGGCCATTTCTATGTGAAAAAAACGATTTCAATTAGTAAAAATGCATTTGACTGAAATAATTATTTAGACAACTGATTTGACAAATGATTATGCTTGAGCTGATTTTTTTTAAAAACTGACGATTGATCTCTGACTAATTGTTTCTTTGTCTCAGCTGAGCTTCCTAATGATCCAAATGCTCATTTTATAAATGAATACAGTTTAAGAAAGATTAAGTAACTTGGCCATGATTACACAAATGGAAAGAAGTGGAGCCAGAATTCAAAATCAGTATTCAGATCCAGAAAGAGTCACTGACTCCCCTCTCATAGATGTAGAGTCAAGTTCACGACCCTGTGCCTTGCATAGTGATTAAGAAAAAGGGTTCTAGCATCAGGTAGTCTGAGTTCATGCCCCACATCTGCCATTTCCCAGCTGTGTCATCTTATGCAAGTTAATAAACCACTCTGTGTCTCTGTCACCCTATCTTATAAATGGGGATAATGAGTGTCTATTTCCAAGGACTACCTAGATTAAATGAGATGGCCCACATACACGCTTAGCACATAGGAAGTGCTCAGCAATTAGTTATTAATATTATGCAGGTGTCGTCTGAAAACCTTGGCTGAAAGGGTCGTAGACATGGTGGTCTACCATGGGTTCATCAGGGTTCAGTTGTACATGTGAAGGTTTGTTACACAGGTAAACTGGTATCTCGGGCATTTGTTGTGTAGATTATTTCATCACCCAGCAATGAATGAGACTCCTGTTGCTCCTCGTTCTCCCCAACATTTACCATTGTCAATGTTTCATATTTTCACCCTGCTAGTAGATAGGAAAACTGACAATCATGCCTGCAGGTCTGATATATGCATCTGTAAGTGTACATGCAGCCAAAGAAGAGGAATCCAAAAAGCAGCTAGTGATACCAGAGCAAGTCCCCATATATACTGCACCACCGCTCCAGTCTAAATATGTTGAAGAGCAGCCTGGTCATTTACAAATGGGCTTTGCTTCCATCTGCACTGCAACTGGTCATTATACTGGCTGGTGCAAGGGTGTTTATGTCTTTGTGAAAAATGGGATAATTGATACAGAAAAGATGCTCATGTCTATCTGAAGAATCCTCAAGATTTTCTTCCAAAAATGGGAGTTATTATGGTTTCAGGACTGGTGGGCTTGGTTTCAGCGAGAAAAGGTTCTAAGTTTAAGAAAATTACTTATCCTCTGGGACTGACCACTTTATAAGCAACTGTTTGCTACCCAGTTCTGTCAGTAATAATTGCTAAGGTAACAGGGGAAAAGGTGTATGCTACAAACCAGCACATTTTTGGAGCAGTTAAATCATTGTGGACAAAAGCAGCAAAAACGAGTTACTCCCTAAACCTAAAGAAAAAAAGCTAAGCTAGGATCCTCTGCCGAAATAGAAGTACCTGCAAAAACAACTCATGTCTTGAAACACGCAGTGCCCTTGCCAACAGAACTCAACTTAGTAGCAAAGATCAAATCAGAATCCAACTCAGGTGCTACACAATTCATGCCTGACCCCAAGTTCATGGATCATGGGTGGTCCCACCCAGAAGATATAGATAAGTACAGCACTGGAAGCTGAAGTAGACTGCATAGAGAGACTACATAGAAAACTACAGATGTGTGAGATTGCAAATAATGATGAAAAAAATCATGTAATGGGTAATTGATACATAGAGTATTACTTAAACCAAGTTTTTCCCTTACCTCTCCAAATGTGCAATTTGATAAATTAAATAAGTGGTTAACACACAAACTGTGAATGCAATGCAAACAATATTAAATGATTGATGAGGAGACATAAGTAGATGTATTAGCTTGAATTCGATAACCTTTAGGGGCATTTATTAAAAAAAAAAAAAGACATGAACTCCAGTGAGACCAAAATCTGAAAATGCATATATGTGTATATAAATACATACATATATATACGTATAAACATATATTTCTATTCCCAAATTAATGTCAGTTAAATTAGAATGGTGTGTGGAAAGATGTGTTTCCCTCCGTGTTGTTGTTTTTTTGCTTTGTTTTGGTTTTTTTGCTGATTTCCTAGAGCTGGAATAAAATATCCATGTTTTATGGGGAAAAAAATATTATGCAGGTATGCCCCAGAGAAAGTGTAGGTTCAGTTCCAGACCACCACAATAAAGCTAATACCATAATAAAACAAGTCAAACAATGTTTTTTATTTCCCAGTGCATATAAAAGTTGTGTTTGGCCAGGCGTGGTAGCTCACACCGATAATCCCAGCACTTTGGAAGGCCAAGGCAGGCAGGTCACGAGGTCAGGAGATGGAGACCATCCTGGCCAACGTGATGAAACCCTGTCTCTACTAAAAATACAAAAATTAGCTGTGTGTGGTGATGCGTGCCTATAATCCCAGCTACTCAGGAGGCTGAGGCAGGAGAATCGCTTGAACCTGGGAGGTGGAGGTTGCAGTGAGCCAAGATCGCGCCACTGGACTCCAGTCTGGTGACAGAGCAAGACTCTGTCTCAAAAAAAAAAAGTTGTGTTTACACTATGCTGTAGTCTATTAAGTGTACAATAGCATTATGCCTAAATAACAATATATCTAACTTAATTTAAAATAAACTAAAAAAAGTTAATGATGTTCTGAGCCTTCAGCAAGTTGTAATCTTCTTTCTGGCAGTGGGTCTTGACTCAATATTGATGGCTTGCCGCTTCACCGTGCATTTTTATGTTATAGAGACAGCTTCTTTTCTTAAACCTCAGACTATCTCTGCCAGCTTCAAACTTTTTTCCTGCAGCTTCCTCATCTCTCTCAGCCTTCACAGAATTAAAGAAAGTTAGGATCTTGATCTGGATTAGGCTTTGGCTTAAGGGTCTGTTGTGGCTGATTTGATCTTCTACACAAACCAGTCAAACTTTCTCCATATCAGCAATAAGGCTGTTTCACTTACTTATCATTTATGTATTCACTGCGGTAGCACTTCTAATTTCCTTCACAAACTTTTCTTTTGCATTCACAACTTGGCTGTTTGTCACAAGAGGCCTAGCTTTTAACCTATCTCAGCTTTAGTCATGCCTTCCTCCCTAAGATTAATCATTTCTAGCTTTTGATTTAAAGTGAGAGATGTGAAACTCTTCCTTTCACTTGAAAATTTGTAGGCAGTTGTAGGGTCATTAATTGGCCTCATTTTAATATCATTATGTCTCAGAGAATAGGGAGGCCCAAGAGGTGGGAGAGAGATGGGAGAATGACCAGCTGGTGCAGCAGTCAGAACACAAACATTTATCGATGAAGTTTGCTGTCTTGTATGGGCACAGTTTGTGGCGCCCCTCCAGACATTACAAGAGCAAAGTCAAAGATCACTGATTACAGATCACCATAGCAGACATAATAATAATGAAAACGTTTAAAATATTTAAAGTTAGTAACAGTTACCAGAATGTGACACAGAGACACAAAGTGAGCACAGGGTGTTGGAAAAATGGCGCTGATAGACCTACTCAACACAGGTTGCCATAAACCTTTGATTTGTAAAAAACTCAATATTTGCAAAGCATGTTAAACCAAAGTACAGTAAAAGGAAGAATGTTTGTATCTTCTGTTCCTCCAGACTCTCAGCTAAGTATATATCTTATTGGTCTGTGCCATTGCAGGTACCTCGAGCAAAGGCCTTATGCAACTACAGAGGGCAAAATCCTGGTGACCTAAGGTTTAATAAGGGAGATGTCATCCTTCTCCGGAGACAGCTTGATGAGAATTGGTACCAGGGGGAAATCAATGGCATCAGCGGGATCTTCCCAGCCAGCTCCGTGGAAGTCATCAAGCAGCTGCCCCAGCCACCCCCGCTCTGCAGGGCCCTCTACAACTTCGACCTGCGAGGCAAGGACAAGAGTGAGAACCAGGATTGCCTGACCTTCCTCAAGGTAGGATTCTGGGTGAATCCTAGAGTCACCTGGGACCACAGAGAGACCACAGCAGAACCAGAGTTGCTTGTTTAATATTTGCTGATTTTTAAAAATTGTATTTTAAATATATTATATTATTATTAACATTTATTATTTTATTCATAAAATATATTTTGTCCATAAATTATATATGTATATATGTGGTGCATCTCTATGTAATATGTGTGTACAATTCAGACTACATGCAAGTGAAATCTCTAGAGAAATCTACAAATAAGTGATAGAAGTCTGTAAGCCTTTTTTATTGTAATTACAGAAGTATTCACTCATTCATTCATTCATTCATTTATCCTGAAACCATTGTAGAAACATTTGAAAATACAGATAAGCAAAATAAGGAAAATATTATACCACAATATAGATACAATCACTGTCAACAGCTTGAATAACACATTTGATTTACTCATTCTATCATTCTATCACTTTTGAGCACTTACTCCTTGCAGGCCCTGGGAATAGGACGTGAATAAGTCAGAGTCTCTGCTGTCCTCACAGAGTAATGGGAAGAACAGATACATGGACAGAAAATTACAAACAATTTGATAACATGCTATGTAAAACTACAGCCTCTACCTCTTTATCACGTACGTGGAAGGGTATTCTTGCGACCAAGTTATGGTTACCTAATTCTATTCATTTACAACATTCTATCTTCTTGTAAACATCACATTCAAAACACTCCAGACACACACAATAACATAATCATGCCTTTCTACATAAATAACCTCTTACAAGACATGTTTTCCAAACATTAATTACCCTAAGATTTCTTGTGCCTCTTTTTCATTAGATGACTCCCCACCATTTGCAAGTAATGACAGTTGTACTAAAGTCTACACTACTTTAACTCTGTATTCAGTATTTGTTATTCCATAAACATTCACGTCTCTCATAGAAACCACAGTTGGAGTTATTTTCATTCTTCACCACTCGTGATAAGTAGATCAAATATAAGTATAAAAAGTGGCACTGCTACAATAGCTTAGGGAAGGTCTTTTGTTTTACAAAATATTTTTATTCCACCACTACCAGAAAGGAGATTTACCTCAGGTTTTCTCAAACTAGACAACCTCTCTGTCCTCCATATTCTGAGATAACGATCTTTATTATTGCTATGGAACCTCAGAGCGAGACTCCTAAGAAAAGTCATTCTGCAGCCCAAACAGCAAAGTGTAGACCTAGACTACAGTTAGAGGAAAGTCAGTTCAATTCCACAAACATTTATTGAGTATTTACTTTGTGCCAGGCATTAGACATACAGCTGGAGGAAGACATAAGGGAGTATCATCGTCTGCGTCTCTCACGCTTTCTGGGAATTTGTAAACTGGGGCACTTACTTCACACACTCGTTCATTTCTTGAGCCCATCCATGTGCCAAGCTGGCCATTGGAGATAAAGTGATGAGTCACTGTTCTTACCTTCACAGAGCTGGCAATCTAGTGGAAGAAACAGATATATAAATGGGAAATTATGACAAAGAAACCAAAAGAGGGGATTTGACCCATTCTGGAAGGCTGTGGAATACACAGACTTCTAGGAAATCTCATGGTCTAAACTCAGCATATCCAAATTAAACTCAAGATCTTCCTTCCCAAAGCTGTTCTTTTCCTAGTGCTTTCTAGCTCGGTAAATTGTGTAATTTATTCCATGTCATGTATTTATTCCTGCATGCATGCATTCAATAAATATTTATTGGCTGACTACTAAAGGGGAGCCACTATGTTAGGTGCTAGGGACAACAAAGATTAACAAAACAGACACAGGCTCTGCATGCATGGAGTTTATGGTCTGATAAGGTAGACAGACATTAAATAAATAATAATCTCTTGGCACGGTGGTTCACGCCTGCATTCCCAGCACTTTGGGAGACCGCGGTGGGCAGATCACTTGAGGTCAGGAGTTTGAGACCAACCTGGCCAACATGGCGAAACCCCGCATCTACTAAAAATACAAAAATTAGTCAGGCGTGGTTGCCCGTGCCTGTAATCCCAGCTACTCAGGAGACTGAGGCAGGAGAATCGCTTGAACCCAGGAGGCAGAAGTTGCAGTGAGCCAAATTCGCACCATTGCACTCCAGCCTGGGCAGCAGAGCGAGACTCCGACTAAAAATTAAAAAAAAAAAAGGAAAGAAGTAATAACCTATAAATGCATAATTACACATATGTAAGAGCAGGGGCCCCCAACTCCTGGACCACTGACCAGTACTGGTCCGTGGCCTGTGAGGAAACGGGCTGCGCAGCAGGAGGTAAGTGGTGGGCAAGTAAGCAAACCTTCATCTGTATTTATAGCTGCTGTGTTTATAGTAATGGGTCGCATTACTGCCTTAACTCCACCTCCTGTCAGATTAGTGGCAGCATTAGATTCTCATAGGAGCGTGAACCCCATTGTGAACCGCGCATTCAAGGGATCTAAATTGTAGCTCCTTGTGAGAATCTAATGCCTGATAATGTGAGCTGGAGCAGTTTTATCTTGAAACCATCCCCTGTTCCCTACCCTCTATTCCCACCTTCTACCCCCCGCATCTGAGGAAAAATTGTCTACCACGAGACCGGTCCCTGGCGCCAAAAAGGTTGGGTACCACTGTGTAAGAGGAAGCTAAGAAAGGGTATAATGCAGTAACAGATTTAAATTTAAATTAATCCTAATTCCTGAGGTGCATGAAACAGAATGTCAGGGAGAGATCAGAAGGTCTTTAGTGGATGAATATACAGGTTGAACTCGAATGTTGTATGGACACAGAAAGGTGTTTCTAAAATGGCATTAAATAAAAATAATCACTGTGTCCCATATGGCTTCATTTGTGTGAGGTACAGGAACAGACAAAATAAATGGATAGTACTAGAAGTCAGAGTGGTGGTTGCCTCTTAACAAGTGGTGGGAAAGGGCACAAAGGAACCTTCTGGGTGCTAGGAGTATTCTATACCTTCATCTGAACAGGGATTTCATGGATATACTCAAATGTAAAATTTCTCAAGATGTGTGCACTTTATTGTATGCATGTGTGTATGTTTTTGGAAAGGTTTTTAAAAAATATGTATGTTTATATATGTGTGTTTTGTCTTGATAGAAAAGAATCTGGAAAAAATGTGTTATTCAAGCTGTTGACAGTGATTGTATCTTTATTGTGATACAATATTTTCCCTGTTTTGCTTACCTGTATTTTCAAATGTTTCTACAAATTTACATATAACCTTTTATAGTGAGTAAGAAAAATCTGAACAAAAACTTGCTTTATGTTTGATGCATTAAAAATTGAATAGGCTCTGAAAAGTCTTCAAAATGAGCATAAAATTCATTTTTCTTTTTGGAAAGCTGAAAGTGCTTCTCCCTATGGCTTCCATCTTTATTTCTCCATCAGATAAATTTAAGTGAAAAGCTTGGACCTACTGGTGATTAAAAATTAGGAACATTTCTAAGTTTTCCTATTGGATTCCATTGATTCTCCAAATTATTTCTACTCCCCTGTGGTCTTGGTGACACAAACACTGCCCTTTATGGAGAAAGTTCATTTTAGCAAAAGACTTCCCAAATAAATCAAGCACAAGGTACAATCCTCACACCTTACACCATCTGAGACTCCAAACTGATCTCTGCTGAGAGCTTTTACTGCCTGAAAATGAGAGTAAATGCTGACCATGAGAATTTCTCTTTCAGGATGATATCATCACTGTGATCAGCCGAGTGGATGAGAACTGGGCAGAAGGCAAGTTAGGAGATAAAGTAGGCATCTTCCCTATCTTGTTTGTAGAGGTACGTGAGTATCAAGTCTACATCTGATTTACAGTTATACAGAAATATGCATGTGCTACAGTGATGCCTGAGAGCAATTGCTATTTGCTATGAGGCTTATTTCAGAACTAACTAAAATCTCTAAAGAAAAGATGCCAGACAATAATACCCAATTCTGGCAAGAGTCTGGGGAAATGAGCCTTTTCCATTCTCCTGATGGGAATGTAAATTAGTGAAATCTGTCACATGCAAACTCAAATAAACTTATACCAAAAATGTTAAAAATGTGGGCCTCCTTTGAGTCAGTAAGTCCATCTGAGAGTTTATTGTAAGTAAATATTTAAATAAGTATGCAAAGATAAATGTACAAAATATTCAAAAATGTTCACCATAACATTAGGTGATGGTATATAATTATGAAAAAAAAAGAAATACTCTAAATAGTCAACAATAAGGACTTCATTTTTTTTTATTGTGGTAATGAAAAAAGTGTCTCTGTATGGATAATAATATATGGAGAATAATATTTAATATCATAAAGTGTTCGATATTATGGAAAGATTTATGATTCATTGTTAAGTTTTTTTAAGTTTAATAGATATAGAGTTTCAGATTTGTTGGATAAAAGAGTTCTAAAGATCTGTTTCATAACAGTGTGAATGTACTTAACACTACTGAACTGTACACTTAAAAATGGTTCAGAAGGTAAATTTTATGTTACGTGTCTTTTATCACAATAAAAAAATAAGTTGGACCATATGGAACTAGCTTTTAAATATATGTGTGTTTATATAAATGGATAAAGGACTAGAGAATGATATGTACTAAAATGTTAACATTTGTGATCACTACATGATGAGATTCTAGATGCTTTTCATTTTCTTCTGCCAACTTGTATTTTCTAAATCTTCTGAAATTAGCATATATTTATTACTTCTGTTTTTTACAGAAAAATCTTCTTTAAAAAAAAAAGAAAACATGCTAGGCTATGTGTATCTCCAGCATAATATAACCTGTCCAGTATGATAACCTCATTAGCCATGAGCCTCAATTTAGCTTGAAGCAAGTCATTACATATTTAAAAGAGAGGTTTCATTGTTTAACTGCATTTATTGGGTGCTTAACATGCATAAAGCATTAAAAATGAGTAGTAGAAAGCTATGAAAGAAGTAAAAGGCGTGCTGTCCACCCTAGGGGCTGGAGTGTTTGAAACAGAACAGCCCACAGTTGAGCAGAAGCAACCAGTTCTTCTAGTCATAAGAGCTAAAGCAGGTTCTGAAATGAATGGTGCACCCAGAGCGTTGCACAGTTTTCAGGGTTCTCTGTACCTCCTCTGCTCCATCAGTGTTGAAGGAAGATATGGAGGAAGGGTCCAGAGAGGCTGGTCTTCTTACTGTCTCTACTAAACTCATTCCTAATTCTCGTTCCTAATGCCTTTTCTCTTGCTGGCGCCCCTTTCAGATACAACACCCAATTATCTTTACCTGTTCAAATTTCCCTTGTTTTATAAGGCTCAGATAGAAACCTACTTTGTCCATAAAATTTCAGCAAGTAGTTAAACCGTCAATGGCCTCTTTCCTCTGAATATCTGATGACTGGTTAGTTGTACTTCACAGGCTAGCCTAACACAGAACAGGCACTCTGTTTAAAAAAAAAAAAAAAAAAAAATAGCTTAGCAAGTGAATGAATGGAAAATAATTCGGAAGGTAGTCAGAGCTCCCAGGGGAAAAAAATTTTTAGAGCAAACTATTCACTGTGACCCTGTCCTAAACATATGTTTAATTATTCAACTAATTTTTCATTGAGTGCCTGCTATGCTAGGACCTGTGCCTAGTTCTAAAGACACAAGACAAACATGGGTCCCTACTCTCAGAGACTATAACGTCAGAAAGTATTCCAGTAATTACAAGTGTGATGAATCATGTAAAGACTGAAGTAGCCAGGTGTAGTGGGTCATGGCTGTAATCCCAACACATTGGGGGCCAAGGCAGGAGGATTGCTTGAGCCCGAGAGATTGAGACCAGCTTGGGCAACATAGTGAGACTCCCCTCTCTACAGAAAATTTAAAAACTAGTCAGGCATGGTGGCCCACACTGGTCCCAGCTGCTCCAGAGGCTGAGGCAGGAGGATCATTTGAGCCCAGGAAGTCGTGGCTACAGTGAGCCGTGATTGTACCACTATACTGTAGACTGGGCAACACAGCAAGACTCTATCTCAAAAAAGGTAAAAAAAAAGACTGAAGTAGAGGAAACTATTAGGGAGTTATGATATGCAATTTACCAGGGCAGAAGGTCAGCAAATGCCACTTATGCCAAGATCTGACAGATAGAGAGCATTTTAAGTAATGGAGGTAGCATGTGCAAAAGTCCTGCAGGATGAGGAAGTGTGGTGTAGCCAGGGGAAAAAGGAAGTACCAGAGCTGGAGCTTAGAGAGTAAAAGAGGAACAAAACGTGAAGCCAGGGAAGTAAATGGAAGACAGATCACAGAGGACGTTGTAAACCATCCCATATAGTCAGGATGGGCTACGTTATGCTGTGGCAATGAACAGCACCAAAGGCTCAGTGGCTGAACAAAGAAAATGTTATTCCTCACCTACATTCCGTGTTCAGTGCAGAGTGATGAGGGGCTCTGCTCATAGTCACTCAGGAACCCAGACTAATATGGCTGGGCCATCTGGTAGCTACATCGTCTGGAACATGCGGGCTTCCTAGTTTCCGCAGTAGGGACACATGAAGAAGAGTGAGTTGTCTCACAAACTAAATGCCTCGTTTCGAAGTGACACTTGTCACTCCCACTCACAGCCCATTAGCCTGAACCAGTCACATAGCCTGATCTGATGTCAAGTCAGCTGAGAAGTATACGGGAACACAAAGGGAACACATGAAACATTGGGTATCATTGCCTCTGCCATTTCATAAGAAGTGTGGATTCAACCCAAAAGCCAACAGAAGCCATTGAAAGGTTTTTTAAGTGACCAGATTTGGGTTTCTTAAAGACTGCCCTGGCTGCAGTAGGAGGAATGATTTGAAGAGGAGGGAGAAAAAAGCAGAAAGTGCAGGTAGGAGGCCCCTGCGTTGCCCAGTCAGATGACTGTGGATTAGACCCATAGGTTCAGGGACTTTTCAGGAGGTAGAATCCACAGGACTCTGGGGTTGACAGAGGCAGGGATAGAGAAGAGAAGTGGTCAAGGACAGCCCCACTTCTTGATTTATGGACATAGGTCAGTGGCAGAGCCATCTGCTGGGTAGGAGCCTTTTCTGAGGAGGAAGTTAGGATGATTCAGAGTCAATGGCTGACTCTCCAAGGACAGAGGTCAGCTGCAATTAGTACCTCGTTGGACCCATATGAGGCGCTTAAATATTTATGGAAATTGTTGCCTGGTCTCCTGCATTATCTTGAGATGCTTCTTCATAATTCTGGGCTGGGTGGGAAGGCACCCATTTCTGAAACCCATTTCCCAAAACTTCTCCATTTAATGATTATTCATTGGGATACACTTTCCGGCCACTTCACCTCTAAAATTAGCGAGTACAAGAACCATCAAGATTATCATTAAACTAGCCAGGGCTTCATTTGTTCTCGTAATTGCTCGGAGGGGAAAAAGATAATCAAGTGGTTGCTCTAATCTGGAAACCTGGTTTTCAAAAATTACCTGAAATCTAAATTGTGCTTTTTAAAGCAGCACTTAAATTTTGACTCCAGTCATTTCATTAAGACTAGCACTTGCTGAGAACTCTTTAAATAAGCTTTGAATTACCAGTGTCATGGAAAGCAGTTGGAAGGAAGGGAGGCTTTCTTATGAGCATGATATATGTGTGTGTGCATGTGTGTGGGTGTGTTTGGCATAAACAGGATTTTTCTTGTTAATGTATCATTTCACTTATTGAATTGCACCTGCATTAAAAGGTGATAAAACAAAGGCTGAGCCTATTCTCATTCTTATGAGGACGCCTCCAACAGAGCCTGCCTGAGTTATATGAACTTTGCTCAGCCCAAGGAGCCTCAACAATATTGTTTCAAATGGGTGGGTGCAAATCTAAGAGACCTGCAATTCTTCCCCAGCAGAGCTATTATTAATCATATTGGCAGAGGACAGGGCAGATGCAGAGTCTCCCGGGGCCCTTTGTCAGTGTTCATGTTAGAAAAGCTGATGGTGGTACTCACCTGGGGACAAAACAATTAGGTGGAAGCAGAAAAAATTAACTTATTTCATTATAGTTATGAATGGCTGTATAAAGAACTTTACTCATTCAATTCAGAGTGCATATTGCCCTTTTACTGGGTGAACAATGGAGGGGTAGGTGCCCTGGGGCCTCTAAGTCATTGTTCCTAGTTCAAGCTGCCATCAGAGCTTGCCTAAACAATTTCAAAAACTTCCTAATTAGTCTCCCTACTTCTGTTCTGGCACTTCTAAATAGCAACCAAAACAAGCTTTTTATTTATATTTGTTTGTTTGTTTGTTTACATACAGCAAAAGTTACTCTTTCTAACGTCCAGTTCTATAAATTTTAATAAATGCATATAATTGCATAACCACACCACAATCAAGACATACAAGAGTTCCAATAGTCTGCCCTGAAATTTCTCATGCTGCCCCTTTATAGTCAGTTTCTTCCCCAACTCATAACCGCTGGCAACCACCAATCTGTTTTCTGCTCCTGTAGTTTTCTTTTTCCAGAATGTCATATAAATGGAATCGTACAGAATGTAGCTTTTTGAGTCAGGCTTCTTTCATTTTGTATAATGCATTTGGAATTACCATGCTGTTTCATATATCAGTAGTTCATTCCTTTTTGATGCTGAGTAATATTCCATTGTATAGATGTGCCAGAGTTTGTTCATTCACCTCGTGAAAGACATTGGAGTTGTTTTCTAGTTGTTGGCAATTATGCATAAAGCTGCTATAAACATTTGCATACTGGTTTTTGAGTGAGCACAAGTTTTTATTTCTCTTGGGTGATTAGTTAGGAGTGGAATTGCTGGGTCAGATGCTAAGTATGTGTTTAACTTTCTAAGAAACTGCTGAACAGTAGCATGAGCTTTTAAAAGCATAAAGCAGATCATATGGCTCCTCTACCTAAGTCCTGCCAAAGACTTCCTATTATATGTAGAATAAAATGGAGGCTTCCCAGGCTCTTGTGATCTGGCCCCTGCCTGTCTCTGTGGCCTCTGTTATCATCTTCTCCTTACATGCTCTGTTCCAGCCTTCTCTCTGTTTCTTTCTTCTGTCTTTTTCTCAAGCAAGCTGAGCTCCTTCCCTCTTTAGGACTTTCACACTAGCTTATGGTGCCTCTTCTGGGCATGTTCTTACCTCCATTTTCACAAAGCTAGCTCCGTCTTGTCATTTGTTGTTTCAGCTTAAATGCCCTCTTCTCAGCAGATCTTCCTCGACTCCCTAATTTAAAGTAGCTCCCTCCCCTAATCCCTCTCTATCACATCAGAGCACTTATAATTATATGATGGTTTCTTGTTTAGTTGTTTACATGCTGGCTCTGTCATTCATAAGTCACCCCTTCCAGGCCTCGGCCTCCTTATCTTTAAAGTGGACATAATAATGCTCATTCCCCTACTGAATGAGTTTTTCACAATATTATAAGCTTCTTGAGGTAAGAACCACATCTTCTTTAAAATTTTCTTTTTAAGAACTTTATTTATTCCTCAACAAAAGTCACATTCAATACAATTTTCTGTCTCAGTTATTTTAATCCTCTGCACATTATTGCTAAAAAATTCTTTAATGGGCAAATTTCTTTTACCTCTATAGTTGGATTTCTAAATTAGAATGAGCTGTGGTTTTAGAGAGCAACTGGTAACAATTATAAAAATGAAAATTTAGGTAATCATCCAAAAATTTAAGAGTTATTGCACTAACTCTTGTTTGTCAACATGTTTCAGATTTCCAAAGGAAATGAACCCACAGAGCCCTCAGTGAGTAGGGTACTCAAAATATTACTATAATTTCTTGTGAGAATGGACCGATGTAGTGGGTTAGACAGACATAACACAGTGGTATACTGGAGTTGGCTGGAACTAGATCACAAGAGCTGGTTGTTACATTTTCAGGAATTTTTCCAGCCAGTTGTTTAACCATTGGTGGCTTGAAAAACTCCACGAATCAGGGATTTTTTTCTTTCTTCCTTGTTACTTTTTTTTTTTTTTTTTTGACAGCTGATTTACTAACACATCACTGACTAAGAGATATAGAACAAGGAAGAAGGGTGATTACATGAACATATTTAAAGGAAGTAGTAAAAGACAGTCTTAGCATAAGAATTCAGGGTCCTGAATGCACTTACATTCTGGCCCAAACACTTATGAAATGTATGAACTTGAGCAACTTCATTCACTCATTATTCCACAAGCACTAAGCATCTACTCTGGGGAACAGGAAAGAATCATGTGTAGAAGGTCCCTGCAACCCAGATAGCTACCAGACTAGTCGGGGAAAGGCAAGTAAAGGATTGCGGTTTGGAGTGAAAAATACAATGATCGGGAAACACAGGGGCTGCTGGGAGCACCAGGAAAGGGAAGTAGCCAACCCAGCAGGGGATTCCAGGATGGCTAAAGGAAGAGGGGAGAAGTCCACTAGGTGAAAACAGCCAGAAATGACTGGGGAAAATGGGTAAAGGAAGAATAAATACACTCAGCCAGGGAAGAGCATCATGGCTTATTAAGTAAAAGAGTAGTACTTACTTTGCAGGAAAGTTGGGAGAATGCATTCATAGAGCAAAGTCATGAGGATACATTGATAGCAGATGGAAGCTGTTACTGTGCTCACCAAGGAGTGAGCATCTGAGCCAGTGACCGAGGAGGTGGCATCTGACCTGGTTTCAGATGGGCGTGGGTAGGAACTGGCTACTCACATTAGATCAGGAAGACAAACTTCTCATTGGACCTTTTGTCTTTTCAGCCAAACCTCACCGCAAGACACCTTCTAGAGAAGAACAAAGGTCGCCAGTCATCCCGCACAAAAAACCTGTCCCTGGTATCCTCATCCTCCAGAGGCAACACATCTACCCTCCGTAGGGGCCCAGGGTCCAGGAGGAAGGGACCCGGGCAGTTTTCCATCACAACAGCCTTGAACACTCTCAACCGGATGGTCCATTCTCCTTCAGGGCGCCATATGGTAGAGATCAGCACCCCAGTGCTTATCAGCTCCAGCAACCCCTCTGTGATCACCCAGCCTGTGGAGAAAGTAGACATTCCTTCCAGCTCAGCGGGACAGGTAGGGAAGAATCTCCTGGAATGAGGGCACTTTTGAGTTGGGCAAGTGATTCATACCATGTCACAAGCAATATTTGATGTTTACTACTAGCTAAGCACCCAGAATGCCCTACTAGCAACTAATGCCATATGTATTCCATGTCAGAATTGTATAAACATTTTATTTCATCCTTGAACAGCCTGTGAGTTAGGTGTTATTACTATTATTCTCCTTTTACAGATGAGGGAACTTAGGTTTAGAGGGGTTAAACAACTTATCCAAATTCTCACAGATACTTTTCTTTCCCTTGCTGAGAGCCATGATATCATTCCTGTCCCTTAGAGAACTTCCCTCCAAAGAGATGATGGCACCTATTTTCTCAAGAGTGTTTTGGCATCATAATTTGAGACTCACTGTCCCATCCTCTGGCAATGTATTAGGCATCAGATGGAAAGAAAGCAAAAGAAACAAAAAGAAACTATGAGTTATTGAATGTTCTTAGGACTGGTTACCTACATTTGTAGGACCCAGTCTGAAATGAAAATACAAGTCCTTTGCTCAAAAATAATCAAGAATTTCAAGATGGGAACAGCAGAGCATTAAACCAAGCAAGGAGCCTTGTGTGGCTATGCAAGTCACACACTGGTGAAGCCAGCTCTGGGTGTTTCCAGATGGAGTACCTAATAAGATAATGCATGTAAAGTGCCTAGCACCATGATGCCTGCTATATATTAAGCATCCAATAAGTGTTAGCTCTTAATACTATTATTGTTAACCCTGGTCACTGTGTTGCCAACTGAAGAGAAATAAACCTGGGGTGGTCGTGGCAATCCGGAGGCTGAAGTATTTCTAGTAGCATACGGCTATTTATGTTGAAGGGTACTTTAAAAGATGAAGGAGTTGGAGGAATGAGGCAAAGTAATTAAGAAGAGCTGAATGTTGGGTATTTAGCTGAAAACACTCTTTGGGACCACGCAGGTGGCAACTTGAAAGGGCAAAACTCAACTTGTACTGATTTTTTTTTTTTTTTAAGGAGCCGTAAATTTTGTTTTTAAACATGAATTTCTACCTTGGGATTAAAAGGCTTAATTGGACTCTAATCCCTTTTTAACAAGACAAGGAGGAAAGAGAAAGTCAAGGGCTCCTCAAAGACCTGTGTGCTATTCTGAAAGGAAAACGATCACCTCCTACAATGCTTCATATCTTATACCACTGTCTGGGTCACTAAGAAGTTGGCTGCTCATGTAATTCTGCCCACCACCTGCACCACATGCACACACACACACATACACACTTTCTCTCTCTTTCTCCTCCATTACACTCCCCTTGCTGTAACAAAAGCTATAAAACTTTCTACATACACACTGTACTTCTTTACAAGTACATATTAATATATGCTTTATGCCCAAAGTTCTCCTTCACACACACACACACACACACACACATACACACACGCACTCTCTAAAATGGGAGCCTTGTGACTCACAATTAAGGCAAAGAGTCACAGAGTTTTTTGAAATGATTCTTTATATATAGTCATAGATATATAAAGTTCAGCCCACACTCAGTAGAAATAAGCTAGCTCACTTAGCTCTAAGTTGACTTTGCAAAAGATTTAACCAAGAGTCATTTTCCGTGTGCTTTTAAAATTCTTATTCTCGGCATTTATGTCATCTACAGAGGCTGGACTAGAGTGGGAGAAGCTTAGTAGGATTCAAAACACGTATTATTCCTTAGTAGTTTTCACAAATAGTAAGAATTCCACAGTATGGCATTCACACATCCGATGACCAGGGAACCACTTCACAGCAGCCTTTTCTCCACTCAAATGGCTGATTGGAAGGATTTCTACATGTTTGACCAAAGGTTGTAAAAGCACACTCGAAATGGCCCACTTATGATTTCTAGCTAAAGACAAGCAGAAAGTTGAGCAAATGACAAGTTCTTCCCTTTTCTCTAACATTCTTGAGAGCTGTGGTTGGGTCTAGTTCATCACACTCCCCCTGCCTTCCCCACTCCAGCAACCCACATGGTGCCTAGACCCTAGCAGGTACTCAATAAATCAAGGAATCAAGACTTTTAACGTAGATATCTGGGCAGGTGGTGGTGACATATATGTAGGGAACACTGGAGAAAGAATTAATTTCTTAAATAAAGATTACAGATTAGTGTAACTCTTTCAGCCAATAAACATCTGTTGAATGCTTATGATGTGCTAGTAACCATAGTGAGTACTGGAGATTCTACTACCATAGCAAGAAGAGTAATATAACCTCAAACTTTACTGAAACTAATACGAGATGGATGGATCTATAGGTAGGTAGGTAGGTAGGTAGGTAGATGGATGCATGGATGGATGGATGGATGGATGGATGGATAGGTGATTGATGGATTGATTGAGTGATATCCTCTAATAGAAAAGTCTCCTTTTACTCCCAGTCTCCTAAGCCTCCCCTCCATTCTAAAACTGTAATAAAAGCCTTGGTAGGGGAGGTATTATCAACACTTTATAGCAAGGTAATTAAGGCCCCAAAAGAAAAATGATTAAGCCAAGTTCATGTAATTTAGTAAAGAGTCTGGATTGAATTTAGAATTGTCTAATTCTAGAACGTACGCTCCTGTCACTATACTGTGCTATCAACTAAGACCACGTTAGGCAATATTCTGCCAGTGTAGTTTATCCTGGATGTCTGCAGCCTCCCTTTTCTTGGTTGTCTTCACTTGACTCCTTTTGGATGCTGAGGCCTTCCAGTATTGTCTTCTCCACCCACCCCCTTAGTCAAGAATTTGTCCTAAGTCTTTTGCACCTGAAAAAGGCTTCCATTTACTATCACTTTGTTTCTTTATGAACTACCAGTTGTGTCCAAACATTGTGTACGGTGCTGATGGTACCAAGAATAAGCTGCTGCCTCATTCTCCTCCTGTGGTAGAGACAAGTCTTGGATTGTCCCTCAAGTCTCAAACCCAAAAGGGTAGCAATTGCTGCCCTTTCATAATGAGAAGCCAGAGCCAGGAATTTTTTTCCCCTTTGTCGTTGTGTCTTTCCACCTGTGGGAAACCACTTGAAACTTCTGAATAGAACATCAGGAAATGACCTCACAGATGAACTGCAACTACAGACAAAAAACAATGGCACTTGAAAACAATTTAGGATTAGACCTGAAGATGCTGAGTAAGTTCTGTGGAAAACCGCAGTGCAGGAAGTTAAGTGGGTGGATTGAAACCAATGCAGTTGGCCTCTAAGAGAGTCCTGGAGACAAAGAAAGTCAACTGCACATGACACAAGTTAGAAAGAAGTCCTTCAGAAATGCCTCTTTGGGGAAAGTCACATGTGCAGGGCCCTCCCGGGAGATTCTAAAGTTGACTTGGTTCAGGATGTGGAGCCTCCTGGCCCCACTGCCTCCCACACTCACAGAGCAATGAAGCATTCTTGTTTTCCTAAGAGGTTCTGCTCCTCAATACGCCCTCTTTCTCCCCTTCCCCTCCCCCTCCCCATCCCTATCCTTCAGCCTCGCTCCTTCTGTATCACAGATCCAGGGTAGCAGAACTGCTCTGCAACTGGAAAGCTTTCTTTCCCTCACCTCCTACATTCAGCTAGTCAGTAAGCTCAGTGTGCCACCTAAATAGTCATTGCTTTTGCCCATCCCATTTCACTGCCTTAGTTTGTGTCTGCATCCCTTGCCTAGACTATTGCTCCAGCCTCCTCACTGGCCTCCCAGAGCCCACACTCAATCCCTTCACCTCACCCTGCCCAATCCCTCCCACCCTTATCCATACTTCCAGTAATGGCCTCCATAATGACCTCTTGCAAAACCCAAATCCCTTCAGCCACTTCTCTTCCCCAAACTATTAATGGATCCCATTATTGAGTGATCGCGACAAGCCAGAAACTACAATAAGTGATTTACAAACATTTGACTCTCCTCAAAACTGTTCAGAGTAGGTATTGGTATGCTCATTTTACCAAACGGGGAAACTCTGGGAGTGAAAGATTAGGTTTTTTCTTAGTCTTTTTTTAATTTTAATTTTTTTATTTCAGTAGCTTTAGGGGTACAAGTGGTTTTTGGTTACATGGATTAATTGTATAATGGTGAAGTCTGAGATTTTAATGTACCCATCACCAGAGTAGCCTACATTGTACCCAATAGATAATTTTTCTTCCCTTAACCACCCTCACCCTCCCTCTCTTCTTCGAGTCTCCCATTTCCATTATACCACTCTGTATGCCTTTGCATACCCATAGTTTAGCTCCCACTTAGTGAGAACATGCAATGTTGGTTTTCCATTCCTGAGTTATTTCACTTAGGATTATAGCCTCCAGATCACACGCACACACACACACATACCCCATATTTCTTTATCCACTTATCAGTTGATTCCTTATCTTTGCAATTGTGAATTGTGTTGTGATAAACATATGCATGTGTGTGTCTTTTTGTTACAATGACTTCTTGTCCTTTGGGTAGATGCCCCAGTAGTGGGATCAAATGGTAGATCTACTTTTAGTTATTTGAGAAATCTCCAAACTGTTTTCCATTGAGGTTATACTAATTTAAATTTCCACCAGCAGTGTATAAGCGCTCCCTTTTCACCACATCCATGCCAACATCTACTGTTTTTTTACTTTTTAATAATGGTCATTCTGACTTGGATAAGGTGGTATCTTATTGTGGTTTTAATTCACATTTCCCTGATAATTAGTGTGATATTGAGCATTTTTTATATGTTTGTTGGCTGTTTATATATCTTGTATATCTTCTTTAGCCCACTTTTTAATGGGATTGTTTGCTTTTTTCTTGCTGATTTGAGTTTCTTGTAGATTCTGGATGTTAGTCTTTTGTCAAATGCATAGTTTGCAAACATTTTCTGCCATTCTGTAGGTTTCTGTTTACTCTTATGATTATTTCTTCTGCTGTGCAGAAGCTTTTTAGTTTACTTAGGTTTCATTTATTTATTTTTGTCTTTGTTGTGTTTGTGGTCTTAGTCATAAATTCTTTGCCTAGGCCCACGTCCAGAAGAGTTTTTCTGGTTTTCTTCTAGATTTTTTTTATGATTTCAGGTCTTAGATTTAAGTCTTTAATCCATCTCGAGTTAACTTTTGTATATGGTGAGAGGTAAGGATTCAGTTTCATTCTTCTGCATGTGGCTATTCAGTTTTCCCAACATCATTTATTAAATAGGATGTCCTTCCTCAGTTTATGTTTTTGTGTGCTTTGTCAAAAATCACTTGTTTAAAAGTGTTTTTGGCTGGCCGGGCGTGGTGGCTTAAGCCTGTAATCCCAGCACTTTGGGAGGACAAGGCAGGCGGATCATGAGGTCGGGAGATAGAGACCATCCTGGCTAACACGGTGAAAGCCCGTCTCTACTAAAAATACAAAAAAAATTAGCCGGGCATGGTAGCGGGCGCCTGTAGTCCCAGCTACTTGGGAGGCTGAGGCAGGAGAATGGTGTGAACCCGGGAGGTGGAGCTTGCAGTGAGCCAAGATCACACCACTGCACTCCAACCTGGGTGACAGAGTGAGACTCCATCTCAAAAAAAAAAAAAGTGTTTGGCTTTATTTCTGTGTTCTCTATTCTATTCCATTGGTCTATATTCCTACTTTTATACCAGTACCATGCTACTGTGGTTACTGTAGCTTCGTAACATAATCTGAAGTCAGATAATATGATGCCTCCAGAGTTTTTCTTTTTGTTTAGAATTGCTTTGACTATTTGGGCTCTTTTTTGGTTCTATATGAATTTTAGGATTGCTTCTGTGAAAAATGATGTTAGTATTTTGATAGAAATTGCATTGAATCTGTAGACTGCTTTGAGCAGTATGGTCATTTTCACAATATTGTTTCTTCCAATCTATGAGTATGGAATGTATTTCCATTTGTTTGTGTCATTTATTATTTTTTTAGCAGTGTTTCATAATTCTCCTTGTAGAGATCTTTTACCTCCTTGGTTAAGTATATATCTAGGTTTTTTTTCTTATACTTTAAGTTCTAGGGTACATGTGCACAATGTGCAGGTTTGTTACATATGTATACGTGTGCCATGTTGGTGTGCTGCACCCGTTAACTCATCATTTACATTAGGTATATCTCCTAATGCTGTCCCTCCTCCCTCCCCCAACCCCACAACAGGCCCTGGTGTGTGATGTTCCCCACCCTGTGTCCAAGTGTTCTGATTGTTCAATTCCCACCTATGAGTGAGAACACGTGGTGTTTGGTTTTCTATCCTTGTGATAGTTTCCTCAGAATGATGGTTTCCTGCTTCATCCATATCCCTTCAAAGGACATTAACTCATCCTTTTTTATGGCTGTGTAGTATTCCATGGTGTATATGTGCCACATTTTCT
>NW_012122932.1:138462-141378 GCF_000951035.1 Colobus angolensis palliatus
AGGGAATCCTTTCCCCATTTCTTGTTTTTGTCAGGTTTGTCAAAGATCAGATGGCTGTAGATGTGTGGTATTATTTCCAGGGGCTCTATTCTGTTCCATTGGTCTATATCTCTCTTTTGGTATACTTAGGTATTTTTTTAATAGCTATTGTAAAAGGGATTGAGTTCTTTATTTGATTCTCAGCTTGTTTGTTGTTGCTGTATAGCAATGCTGCTAATTTGTGTACATTGATTTTGTGACCTGAGACTACTGAATTCATTGATCACATCTAGGAGTCTTTAGGGTTTTCTATGTATAAGATCATCAGCAAACAGAGATAGTTTGACTTCCTCTTTTCTAATTTGGATGCCCTTTATTTCTCTCTCTTGCCTGACTGTGCTGGCTAGGAATTCCCAAAAAGATTAAGTAATTTGCACAACATCTCAAGGGTAGAAACAGGTCCCAGACTTGCAGACCTGTGCTCCCTTCCCTCAGTGAGATTTTAGTATGATATTCTAGACCTTCCGGGATCTGGCTGCAGTTCACTTCCTGGTCTCCCAGGTCTGCTGACACACACACGTGCATACACATAAAAGTACAGTGGTGTATGTACATTCCTATATACACACCATGTACTAGGCCACCTCTTTGCTTTTTGTCCTTGTACCCAGCACAATGCCTGCATTATTCTGGGTGAACAAATGTTTTTTGAATGAATAATTGCTGCTCCTTCTGGAATTTATTTTTGTTGCATCCACCTGTTACACTCATATCCATACCCCAAGGCCCTATAAGCATATTGTTTTTCAAGGAAGCTCTTGCCACCGCTCCTCCACAGAATTATTTATCTCATATACGTCTCTCTTGTATTCACAGCACATTGTTTATACTTGTGTTGTAACATATATGTTAGAACATATAACACCTTCTTTGCACTGTAAATACCACATATATATCTTACCAACATGCTTAAGATTGAAAATCTTTTAAGAGCAGGCTTGATGTTTTGTTTACTTATATGCCGTTAAGTTTCCAAACCCCTCTTCTGATTACACAGAACAAAAAAGATAAGAGAGAGAAAAAGGTGGGGGTCACTTAAGTCAGTGTAAGGAATGTGATTCCTTCCCCCACTGTCCTCCATCTTATGCCAGGATGATAATGACAAGTCCAAGTGTCTTTCCCGGGCTCCTCATCTGGGAAGATGAGCTGTCACGTGCCTGGGGGAATTCTGAGGTCTATAAAGCTGACTGTCCTTTTAACTCCACATTTGAAATAGTCTGAATAAAGTAGTTTCTCGGAGCTTGAACTATTACAAGTCCAGATCCTCTCCCAGGGTACTCCTTTCCACTGTCTTTCATAGGAGTCCCAACCCAACTTTATGGTACTCAGGGCTGCCATGAGAAATGGTTTTACTTAGTACTAATATACATATTTTTTTTCTTTGGACACTCTCCCAGTTCAAATTTATATTTAAGATTCTTAGCTAATCTTCCTTCTTGAGGTAATTTACAGAGATAAATTAACCCTACGTTTATAGTCTTACAATGATATCTCCCAAGATAAATATTTCTCTTATTTTACAATTTTCACTCAACAAATTCATACTCATAAGTGATGTTGTCAGAGCACTCCAGAACTCACTGAGCACTCCCAAAGAGTTGTGGGTAGAAAAGAGAAGAGATACCATTAGATGAACATATATCCCCTCCCATTGCTCTGTTCCATGTTATCATTATCTGCCCCCATAATGCCTTTTATGGGGATTACTGAGTGTCTGAAATGTGTTTGTTAAATTTTTGAAAATGTAGCCACTGGGTGAAGATAACCCCTTAAACTTTCTCATAAATTACCAGGTAAGGCCTTAGCAATATTTCGCAGGCAGATGGCTGAAAGTAAGAAAGGACCAGAAGGCCTCCCACTTCTCTCTCTATTTTGCCAGAGCCCCCTGGGTAAAGAACTGTCATGAGCCACCCAGAGATACAGTGTTGTACAGGAGAAACCACAGCAGCCTTAGACCCAGGTACCTCTTCCCCAGCCCAATGATGGGATGTAGGACCAGTCAATACTGAGCTTGTTTCTCACCAAAAAAAATGAGAACTGACCTCTGACTCACAAGGTTGTTGGGAAGATCAAAAATGGAAAGTGAGTATTAAGTTCTTGGCTACCACTTTTGTTGTTGTTGTTATTTTAAAACTTTTTAGCAGTCAAAATGTCTTAGCAATCAGTTGCTGGATTGCTCTTCAATTCTATCCTGTTATTTTTGGACTTTTTACAACAAAAAATTTCAAACGTATTTAAAAGTTGAAAGAATAGTATAATGAACCCTCATGTACACATCACCTAGTCTCAGCAATTATCCACTAATGGGCCAATCTTATTTCAGATATTTATCTTTTCATTCACCTGCTCCCCTCTTGGGTTATTTTATTTATTTATTTATTTAAGATAAAGTCTCGCTCTGTTACCCTGGCTGAAGTGCAGTGCACGATCTTGGTTCACTGCAACCTCTGCCTCCCAGGTTCAAGCGATTCTCCTGCCTCAGCCTCACAAGTAGTTGGGACTACGGGTGTGTGCCACTATGCCCAGCTAATTTTTGTGTTATGAATAGAGACTGGGTTTCACCATGTTGGCCAGGTTTGTCTTGAACTCCTGACCTCAAGTGATCTGCCCGCCTTGCCTCTTGGGTTATTTTAAAGCAAAGCCCAGACATCATATCATTTCGTCCAGAAAAATTTCAGCAAATGTCTCTTTAAAAATATTTTTAACATAACCATGATTTTTTATCACACACTAAAAAATGAACAACAGGCCAGGAATGGTGTCTCATGCCTGTAATCCCAGCACTTTGGGAGGTTGAGGCAGGCAGGCAGATCACTTGAGGTCAGGAGTTCAAGACCAGCCTGGCCAACATGGTGAAACCCCGTCTCTACTAAAAAT
>NW_012122932.1:141428-183914 GCF_000951035.1 Colobus angolensis palliatus
CATGGTGAAACCCCGTCTCTACTAAAAATACAAAAATTAGCCAGGCATGGTGGCACATGCCTGTAGTTCCAGCTACTCAGGAAGCTGAGGCAGGATGATGGCTTGAACCAGGAGGCAGAGGTTGCAGGAAACCGAGATCTTGCCATTGCACTCCAGCCTGGGTGACACAGAGCAAGACTCCGTCTCAAAAAAAAAAAACAACAATTTCTTAAAAACATTAAATATTCAGTGTTCAAATTTTTATATTTGCCTTATGAATGTTCTTAGTGTTCGTTCAAATGGGAACAAAATGAAGTAAACACATTGCATTGAGTTAATATGGCTCTTAAATTTCTTTTATTCTACACATCCTTCCTTCTCCCCTAACCATGTATACATTAAAAAAAACAAAGTCACTTGCCCTTTTGAATTTTCCAAATTCTGGATATTACTGGTTGCATTTCTGCAGTGATAATACATTCCTCTCTAGCCCGTACTTTCTTTTTTCCTTTTTTCTTTTTTTTAGACAGAGTCTCACTCTGCCACCCAGGCTGAACTGCAGTGGTATGATGTTGGCTCACTGCAAACTCCGCCTCCCGGGTTCAAGTGGTCCTCCCACCTCAGCCATCCCAGAAGGTGGGATTAAAGGCATGCGCCACCACACCTGCCTAATTTTTGTGTTGTTAGTAGAAACAGGGTTTCACCATGTTGGCCAGGCTAGTCTCAAACTCCCGGACTCAAGTAATCCAGCCGCCTCAGCCTCCCAAAGTACTGGGATTACAGGTGTGAGCCACTGAGCCCAGCCTCCCCCATACTTTCTGTAAACTGATAGAACTAGAGGCTTGACAGCTTCGGGCTCAATTTTTTGTCAAGAATACTTCATAGGCAGTATTAAGTACCTGTTTTTTGGTTTGGTTGGGGTTTTTTTAAGTGTACAATTCAATGACTTTTAATATATTCACACTGTTGAGCATTCATCCCCATAGTCAATTTTAAACATTTCCTTTACTCCAAAAGGAAATCCCACACCTCTTAGCCATCACCTCCCAAACTAGCATTTCCTTTAACCCCAGCCCTAGGAAACCATTAAGTTACTTTCTGTCTTTATAGATTTGCCTATTCTGGATGTTTTCTATAAGTGGAAGCACACAGTATTTGAATATTTGGATCTTTGTGGATGTTTTATTTCACTGAATATGTTTTTAGGTTTATTCATATTATGGTATGTATTAGTACTCATTCCTTTTATGGCAAATAACATTCTATTGTATGCATATGCCACATTTTGTTTATCCACTCATCAATAAATGACCGTTTGGGTTGTTTTTACTTTTTGGCTATTATGAATAATGCTGCTATGAACATTTGTAGACATATGCTTTCATCTGATTGTATACCTAGAAGTGGAACGGTTAGATCATATAGTAACTCTGTGTTTAAGGAACTGCCAATGATTTTCAAAAGTGATTGCACCATTGTACATTCCCAGCCTTGGTGCATGCAGGTTCCAATTTCCCCACATCTTTGCCAACACTTGTTTTATTATCAGTCTTTTTTATCACAGCCATCCAATTGGATGTGGATGATATCCTATTGTGGTTTTGATTTGCATTTCCTTCATAGCTAATAAGAGCATCTGTTCATGCATTTATTGTGCATGTGTTCTTTGGAGAACTGTCTTTTTATATCCTTTGCCCTTTTTATCATTGGGTTTTCTTATTATTATTGAGTTGTAAGAGTTCTTTACGTATTCTAGATTCAAGTCTCTTATCAGTTATATGACTTGCAAATTTTTCTTTAATTCTGCATGTTGCCTTTTCACTTTCTAGGTGATGTCCTTTGAAGCACAAAAGTTTTTCATTATAATGATGTCCAGTCATCACATTACTCTTTCCTTTTGTTGCTTGTGTTTTTGTTGTCATATCTAAAAACCATTGTCTAATTCGAATTCGTAAGTATTTACCACTGCATTTTTTTTCCAAGAGCTTATAGTTTCACTCTTATTTTAGATTTTATGATTCAGCTGGAGTTAATTTTTGTGTATGTTGTGAGGTAGGGATCCAGATTCATTCTTCTACCTGTAGATACGAAGTTGTTCCAGCATCATTTACTGAAAAAGACTGTTTTTTCCCATTTTGTTATATTTACACACATGTCAAAAATTAAGTACTTTTTATAGCAACACATCAGGAAGCATATAATGCCTAACTGCCTCCCTTTTGGTATTAAAATTGATTCTATTCAAATGTCAACCTGCTCCATCCATTATATGGGTCCCCATTAGCCTTTCACCTCGTGGTTTGAACATTATTTCATTAGGGGTTTCAAAATGGTGGTGTTCCAAATCTGTCACTCCTGAATATTTTATGCCACAATTCTTCTGTAATATTGAGCTGACTATGTGTAAGACACAGCACTGTGAGCTTTATCTCACTATTGATCTCCACACCTACACATCATAATCCCTCAGCATACACTGGAGAGTCCAAAGTTCATATTCTTAACCTAACTCTCTCTCTCTCTCTTTCTCTCTCATTTTTTCCTGGGCATTCCCCTAGCTCAAAGACAAGATTCATTTCTCACCACCTTCCCACATGACATGTTTGCCATCACTCAACAGCTACCCCTTTTTCCACTGACCGCTGCCAGCTGGGCTAATCTTACTGCCTGCCTGTGCAGTCTCCTTGTTTACATCCTTACTACTGCCCTAGGCTGGCCCCTAGTCCAGGCCTCCTTGGCCCACATGTTCCCTCCCTTGCCTTCCTGAGGTCTGGTTCCCACACTTGTGCCAAGATCAGGAGAAAGAGGCCCAAGTTTGTTCAGCCTGGAGAAGAAAAGATTGATGTGGGGTTGAATGATGACTTTATTTTTCCAAACTTGCGTTTATATACCAGTTTTATTTTCCTGTGTTCTGAAGAGAAAAGGAACATAAATCAAAACATGAAGGATTTGGGGAAGTACAATGAGAAATCTCTCCTATCGCCTAGACTGCTGGAAACTAAATATTGCCAATGCTGAAGTGGAATCTATGGATTCTGTTGTTATTATTATGTTTGGTTTGGTTTTTATTTATTCTATAGAGGAAGGTAGTTTAGTACAAACAAAAAGATTTTGAGTCAGGTGAAGTTTCTTGTCATGGCTTTGCCATCTGGTAACTAAATGACATTGAAATTAAGTATCTAACCCCATTAAGCCTCAGTGTCCTCATCTGCAAACTGGGATAACTCCTTCCATGCAGGGTCTTAGCAATGGTAGCAATAAATCAAGCTGCAGCCATTGCTATTACCTTCCCCCTCTTTCCTGCAAGGAGAGCTTTTAGAATCTGTCATTTGTGTGACCGGGGAGAACCCCTGAATTCACACAGGGAATGGGCCAAATGTTTTAAAATCTAAATGATCATTCCAATCTGAACGTTTTAAGGTGTAGTTTTTCACAACTACTAACAGATATGGAGGAGGGAGTGATCTTGCCTCTTATATGTAAAAAACTGGCAGGAAAAGGTAGTTCCTTAACAGACTCAAGGTCTTCCCCCCAAAATTAAATAAATGCATGACTTGTAATTTAGGATACAACTAAGAGTCCCTATAAAATATAACTGAATGCCACATCTTTGAGCCACATAGTCCCAAGTGGCAGTAACCATTATTTGCACAAGAAAGGTGATAGATACATCACCAGTGAGGCCTCAAAGAATGTGATCCTAGCGCTCTGATAGTTAACTGTGTAGCCCTGGACAAGGGATTTTGCCTGTCCGGGTCCCAGTTTTCTCATTGGAATGACAAAATTGACTTGGCAGTGTACTATGTGCCTTAATTGGCTAATAGCACAGTCTGAGGATAGGTAACACTGGGAAAGAGCTGTTTCTATTATTTAATGAATCATGGTTATTGTTGTGATTCCTCCTGTCTTCTGCCCGAACACACATTCACACAAGAGACCTGTTTTCTTTCTGGCTGGTGCAGAGTTTTGTCAGGCCCCACGGGTATTGGGTAGAGCTATTCTCTGAGGCAAAGAGCTTCTCAGCACAGGCAGCATAGTAAGGAAATAAAAATACGGGCTTTGGGGTCAGCTAGATCTAGGATGGAACTCACACTGCTTCTTACCGAACAGTATAACCTTGGGCAAGATACTTTACTCTTTCTGAGCCTCAGTTTTTATATCTGTAAAATGGGACTAATGATGGTAATTTTCATAAGATGGCTGTGAGGATAAAACGAGGCAATGCTTATACATGAGATAATGGCCAGGATTTAGCAGTGGTAAATGGCTCAATAAATGTTCACTCTGTTATTATTACTATCATTAGGTCAAACCAGGAAGCTAAAACCATCTCCCATCCCCACCGCCCCAGGGCCAGCCTGTACAAACAGGCCCTACTGAGAATGAGATTGATCAGCCACACACTTCAGAGATGATCTGTTGGAGCCTGCTTTGAAGTGCAAAGGCTTCCAAAAACCCCTTTGCTTTCTTAATAAGCAGTGACAATTCCAGAATTAGGGAAGGAGTGTGACTTTTGGCTTGTACCTAGGTGGCCCCCTGGGACAATTGCACTTGCTTAGTTCAGACCCTCAGCTGTAATTCCATGTCAACCCATGTGAGAGAAGCCAAAAATGAATGCAGGAAAAAAAAAGACTTTGAATAAAAAAACCAAGATAGAGACTGAGGCAGAGCCAGCCATCTGTCCACCATTTCCTATACACACCTTGCAGTTTTTTCTGTGAACCCTGTCCTCACCTGGCAAGTGTCCAAATCCCATTGTGAATCCTAGTTGCCAAAGCCCCTCACAGCCTGTCAGTGAGCCAGTCAACAGAGTTGTTGAATGCCCACCAGGCACTGAGCTGGGCACAAGTGATACAGTGAATAAGATAGACATGGTTGCTACAGTCATGGAACCTCCAAGCTAGCAGGGAAGACAAAAACTAAACAATTATTAACATACTTGATTACAAGGTATCAAGTGTGCAAAGTGCTGTGAGGTTCAATGATGAGGGATGAAGGGAGTATGTAATGGAGGGTCCCACCTAGTCTAGGAAGTCAGAGAAGCCTGCCTGGAAGAAGTGATCCTCAGGTGAAAACCTGGAGGCTGATAGCACTCAGCCAGGTGAAAAAAGGAAGCCAGCTGAGGTTCTGCATGCACCTGTCCTTAGCACTGCAACCCAGTTACCTTTCTACTGAGGTCACTCCAGAAAGCGCCAGTACTCCTGGGGCACAGTGACTCCTGGAGTACTTGGATCCTCAGCCCTGCCCAAGCTCCCCGAGCTCCTCTGGGGAAAAAACCTTTCTGGTTTCTGGTGACTAAAGCAGGTTTGATAATTAACTTTGCTTACTTCCTTGATTCAGCATTTCTCCAGCAAGAGGTTAAACTTTACATCATCGTTTTGCCCAATTAATCCTGGCAGGTGAGCCACTGAGAAGACCAAACCCTGCCCGGGTGAAAAGGGAGCGGCCCAGCCTGCACCTCAGACATTTTAACATAGACGCTGTAGCTCTGGGAGCCAGGAGCAGGGGACATTGATATCCAAAGCCACTGGGGCCTGCAACACACACACACACACACAGAAAGGTAATTGAACAAGAAAGGAAGACAAGAGAAACAAAGTAAAACAGAAGGGCAAAAGAAAGGGAAAAGTAATGTAACAGGGTAGCATTCTGGGAACAAGGAGGGTAGTATAGACATGTGGACACAGACAGACCTTGATGGTACAGTGACCTCGGCCAAGTGACTCAACCTTGCGAGACCTCAGTTTCACCATCTCAAATGGGAAAATTAATAGCATCTTCCACACAGACCTGTTAGGGGATGAATGAGATACTCATGTACAGCAAGCTTTCTCAGCCTCAGCACTATTGGCATTTTGAGCAAGATACTTGTTGTGGGGGCTACCCTCTGCATTGTAGGGTTTTTAGCAGCATCCCTGGCCTCTACCCACTGATGCCTGTAGCACCCACCTCCCACCCACTTGTGGCAACAACAGACATTACCAAATGTTCCCCAGGGTCAAAGTTGCCTCCCGCTGAGAACGGCTGATGTGCAGGACGTAGCACAGGGTCTGGCTTGTAGTAAATGCAGAATAAAGGGCAGTTAAGTCAAGGGCTGTGTGAAAAAGATGCCCTTTCTGAACAGCCCCAGCAGACCACTCTTCACAAACACATGGGAGAATAGAAGGGCTTTGGGGAAACCTGACACTTTCCACAGGTAGGAGGGGGAGACTTGCCAGTGCCCTGTCCCTGGAAATGTGCCAAAACACGAACGCGCTCCGGCTGGAGAAGCTGAAAGGATCTGTGCACTAAGTGGATTGTTGGAAAAACATATTGTACAGAGAAACATACATATGTAGTGAAAAGAAAAACAAATTGTGCAGAGAAACATACCCCCACGACAATAAACAAAGGCACAATAAATACATAATTCAGGCTCACTTTCCATTCCCGCTCAGCTCCAAGCAAAAAAGGAACTCATTTTGTGACAGACCCAGTGCCACAGTCTTACATCCTCTGTGAGTGTTGTTAACAGTTATTACTTCTTTCCATTTTAAATGGAGGAACTAAGACTCAGAGAGGCTAAGTATTTAGTTCAGTTAGCAAGTACATTTCAGAGTTTTTGTCAGAACCCAGGTCTGGCTGTCTTCCGGGCCCATGCTCTTTCCCGGCCGGAGCAGTGGGAGCAGTGGGAGCAGTGGGGGATCTCACATCCTTACTCAATTGTCCCCAGAGGTGATTGAGGAGAGATTCTGGGACAGCAACCAGACTCAGTGGGAAGGAATAAAGGGATCGATTATCCATGTCTGTCATGGGCCCAGGAGCAGGAAACGGACACATGTGCTGTGTTCACCATCCCCACGCAGGCCCATCATCTAAGACTCGGTGATTCCATGTCATTCTGTTGGGCACTCCCTGGGGGCTATGCTGGGCTCAGGGTACATCTGGATTTGTTCAGCAAACGAGCTCCTGTGCTATTTGCTTTCTCTGCACATAAGCTGAAAATCAGGCCTTCTTCCTAAGGGAGAGTTTCTACAGAGGGCACAAGAGGGGCATGTTCTTCCATTGTTTTCACAGAAAAACAAGATACGGCCCCTATCACAGCCCTCTGTGAATGCCTCAGGAACTTTATTTTTGATAAACGACAGTATGTTAAGAAAAGAAAACAAAAGAAAGATAAAGAGAAAACTCCAAGAAAATGGACCATTTCCTTTCATCGAAGAAAAAAACCATTTATTGTATCTTAATGCACAAGCTTTGGGATATGTAATATCCATTCTTCCCCCTCTCTTCCCATCCCAAAACAATCAAGCCCTGATGGAAAATTGCACAACTAGATGTGAAGTAAAAACTGCTTACATATGCAAAGAATATTGCAAGCACCAGTTTGTCTGTTTCCAACACACTTCAGCTAGGGAAGCCCTGTTTTCCCACACTGAGTAGAGGGCAAGCAACTCTGAGGACAAAAAGGGCAGAGTCAGAAATAAGAACAAATCTTTCTACTCGCTGGTCTGCTCAAGCTGCCTAACTGAGCCCTTGCGCCTTCCCCCACTGCCTTTGACTTGACCTGAGCCAGTACTGATGAGAGAAATCTTGCTACGTCCTTGCTTCTGTTCACAAATATGGTGCGCCTACCATGTGCCCGTGTCCTTTCATTCATTGAAGATTTACTGAGGCCCTATTCTTTGCTAGGCCTGGGTTATATACTCAGGTGACAAGCCCTAAACAGATCTGAACAAGACACACTGGAGCACAGAGAGAGTTTACTGCTTTAATCATTTGTCTGCATTCGTTTCAAGGAGGCAGGACACTGATGAGGTCAGAGAATACCTATCCTGTATTTTCAAAATCCGATTCCCTGTGCCTGAGATTAGGCCCTTGCTGGGCCCTCATCTGTCTACATCTGTAGAGAAAGCAGTAACCAGGTCACTAGGAGAATTACTAACCCCTAAACTATTTCTGCTATTGGCATCTGGAAATTATGCACTGTTCATTCATTTCTTTGAGCTATAACAAAATTAGTAAATTACAGCCTATGGGCCAAATGCACCTGCTGCCTGTTTTCATATGGCCAGCAAGTTAAGAATGGTTTGTACAGATGTGATTTTGAATTTATTGGGGGGTGGGGGCAAGGGTGAAAATCAAACGAATAAAACTCCATGCTGTGAAAATTATATAAAATTCTATTTTCAGTGTCCAAAAATAACGTTTGATTGGCACTCAGCCAGGCTCACTCTTTACATATCATCTATGGCTGCTTTCACACTACAAGGAAGCAGTTAGGTAGTAGTGACAGAGACCTTGCACAAAGCCTGAAAGATTTACTTTCTAGCCCTTTAGAGAGTTTGCAGATCCCGGGGCTAAAAGATTGCCCTCTTCCTTTAAAAAGCAAACACCTGGTTGGGCGCAGTGGTTCACGCCTGTAATCCCCGCACTTTGGGAAGCCAAGGCGAGTGGATCACGAGGTCAGGCGATTGAGACCATCCTGGCTGACGCATCTCTACTAAAAAAAAAAAAAAAAAAAGAGATACAAAAAATTAGCCGGGCATGGTGGTGGGAGCCTGTAGTCCCGGCTACTTGGGAGGCTGAGGCAGGAGAATGGTGTGAACCCGGGAGGCAGAGCTTGCAGTGAGCCGAGACCGCGCCACTGCACTCCAGCCTGGGTGACAGAGCAAGACTCGGTCTCAAAAATAATAACATAAAATAAATAAAAAGTAAACACCCTTCTCTGGTCTAGCCACTTCTGAGGTCCCTAATGCCTTTGTGAGAATGTGTGTACCTGGTCACTTTGGGCCCTGTAGGGAAGAAGGAGCACTGGATGCCTGGGAGGCACCATCCCATCTGCACTTCCAAACAATTGACATATGCCTCCAGGTGGAATTCTGTCACTTACCACCTTGTTTTGGAATTTACCTAAGTACACCTTAATGCCCTCAACTCCTTAAAGACAGGGTGACTGATGTCCCCCTGCTCCCTCCAGGGTTAAGCCCAGTTGAGCCTGGCAAGAAGAGATGGCTAGTAAATGTTTGTTGAATGAATGAGTGATAAAGAGAGTGAAACCCAGTGAACATATACATAGCTATGTACATGACCCAATAAACAGAAGAGACTGAATGAATGATTAAGTGATGGAGGAATCTGATGAAAGAAAGATGTGAATGAGTGTGTGAGGGAATTCTTATAATAATGAGGAATTTAATAAAGAAATAAGTATGTAAGTGAATGAAGGAGGGAGGGACCAACAGGGTGGGTGAGTGAGAAGTGAATGTGGGCCGTGGGGTCTCTACAGGCCCATAAAGGGTATAAGGGGCAGCAATGCCAAGTTCTGCTGTGTCATCATTTTGCCTTGCTTGCTCTTGTCCTGCCAGCCCTGGGGATTTTGAGATTAACCAATACCCTTCCCCATGGAGGGTGTGTCCATGCTTTAGTGCTTTGATATCTGGATTCTGTCAGAAGGACAAAATCAACTGCACCCCTAAGCTTGAGGCCAGGCAGCCACTGTCCAAGACTGTAGCCTCCCATATATGGAAAAATACACCTTTGGCTGGTGCATCCCCAGCCCCATCCCTTCCATGTGCCCCAGGTAAATAAGACCCACCCCAAAGCTAAGCACCCCACAATGATGCGTGCTCCAAGGGCAAGAGACAAGCAGCATGTCGGGTTTGGATGAACTTCATAGCCAAGGTCACCCAGCCAGGTAGGAGGGCATGGAATGGAAAACACCTTATCCAAAGCAGGTCTCCCATCATCTATCTCTGCTTCCTTTAAGGTGTATATTTATTAGTCTGTTTTCTTGGTTTTTGTTTTGTATATGTGTATCTTGTTTTACCTGCCATCTCCCTAGAATATAAGCTACATAAGGACAGAATGAGGCATATGGAAAGCCTAATAAATATTGGCTGAAAATTAGTGAAATGTAGTCTGGAAAGCAAGTCAAGCAAACCAACCTCTGGAACCAGCTACCAAGACATGGTACCCTCTCCCAGTGATGAACTTAGGTCTGACTCTGTGGCCAAGCCCCATGGGTGATGACCTTCAACCTGCCACTTCCCCTCAGAGGATTAAATTGGGTGGTCTTGAAGTTCTTATGGCTTCAAGATCTTTAGCTCTTACATACTAGGATCCTAAAGCCAGGGGAAGGGGCTTCAGATTTTTCCAAGATTCATATAGGTAATACGAACCTGAGTTCCCTGACCACAACTCTTGAAAAAAAATATTGTCTATTACATAAGAGGCAGCAATTTCATCTGGCCCATGACCGAGGAGTGAGGTGACACTAGGTGTGGTGACAGAGACAATCCAGATGCTATCTTGGCTCTCCTTCAGGCTTTGCCAAGCCTCAGCTCAGGGCCAAAGCCCAGCCTGACATCCTACTGCCATGCCTTGGGAAAGTTATACACGTGTGCCCATAAATCACATTTCTCTCTGGTAACAGAGAAATGACTGAGAAATCTCTTCTCAGGCATTTTTTCAGAGTTCCCAGAAATGGGGCAAACCCTTCCTGGCTTAGCCCAGCAAATGAGGCACAGGGAGCTAAAGAAGCCCTTCTCTGAGAATCCCAGCCCTCACCGACTCCTGCCCTCTAGAACCTTCCAGCCCTTAGAGCCAGCACCACCTGATTCTCCCTCAAAAATGCACACACTGACTTGTGTGCTGTAGTTAGGGCTGAGAGAACAGGCTGTGAAGTCACAGTCACATCATGTAGGTTCGAATCCCAGCTCAGCTTCCTTGCTGGCTCTGTGGCCTTGGGCAAGTTACTAAACATATATTTTTGCCTTGACGTTCTCAAGGTCATATGGGAAAAGTGATGATAATGGTATTTAGCCCTTTGGTTTGTTGTGAGGATTACATGAGATAATAGAGTGTTTAGGAATGTGTGGCCTCTGACAAGTATTCTGTAATCATTAGCTCTTGATTTTGTGACTCTGTTTTCTTATTTCCCATCTTAGTGAGATTACACACTCCTTAAGGGCAAGGACTGTGCTTTCTTTTCAACCTTTTTTGTCTTTCACATTGTCTTACCTAGGAGCATTTGTCAATTAGAGGAGACCAGACATTCCCAAATCATGTCTCTCCAGAAGTTACAGGAAGTTCCTTAGTGAAAATCTGTAAGCACTAGCCCTTAGCCATTTTTTTCTTTTTCTTTTTCTTTTTTTTTTTTTTTTTGAGATGGAGTTTCACTCTTGTTGCCCAGGCTGGAGTGCAATGGCCCGATCTCAGCTCACTGCCACCTCTGTCTCCCAGGTTCAAGCCATTCTCCTGCCTCCGCCTCCCGAGAAGCTGGAATTACAGGTCTGTGCCACCATGCCGGGCTAATTTTGTGTTATTAGTAGAGACAGGATTTCTCCATGTGGGTCAGGCTGGTCTCAAACTCCTGACCTTAGGTGATCTGCCTGCCTCAGCCTCCCAAAGTGCTGAAATTACAGGTGTGAGCCACTGCACCTGGCCATGCCCTAAGCCTTTTTGTGGGAAAAATGACACCCACATTTTGTGGAAAAAGAGGCTGAGTTAGGGAATATCAAGAAAAGGTAAAGAACAAAAGTGACACCCCTCCCCCACAAATATATCCCCATTGTTTGTTGTTATGAAAGTCTTACTACCAACAGAAGAGGCAATTGGAAGGATGGTTTTCTCACATCCATCCCAGATGGTGCAGACACTGATCTTCCTAAAAGCAGACTCAACAAACATTTATTGAGTGCTTAGGTATTTTTCTAAAAGGTAGAGATACAAATAAAACTTATGTTTGTTATAAGGATGGGCCAAAATTAGGGATTCTCCCCTTCTTAATGCAAATGCATATTTTCATTCCTTTTTAGCACAATGAGATAAAAATATCAGGACACCTGAAAACAAAGATTATCTGAAGAGTTTTATTCTCCCTTTATTTCCCATCAAATGCAGTGCTCTGAAGAGTGAGCTGCATTAATTGTCCAAACAGCCTGGGTCCTGAGCTTGTGTAGCTCATCCAGTGATGGGAGAGGACAGCAGAGGGCCTGCTTGCAGGGGAGTGGAACCTCTCCAGGCACCACAGGCTGGGCCCTTGGGGCAGGGATGGTGAGTCTCTGGGGACAGCCAGTTAAAACTGTTTAAATCTCATTTGAGACCATGAAGGACAACTTCTGATATCTGCAGAACCACAGAGCCAGCAAGCATGCCATCCAGAAGGAGATGGCTTTGGAAACACATGCCCTTTTCACTTGCTGAGATCACTGAGTGTGTCTCAGAAAGGATTCTGGGACCCTGGTGGACTTTGCAGCCACATTCTAATAATCCTATGAGAAGGAAAAATTGTCCTATGACCAACCAAGGTCTCAGCCTCAGTATGGGGTGTCTTCCCAAGGGTATCCAGTGATAATAATTCAGAAGATGAAGGCAGACTTGCCAACAAGAAGGTGTCAGGGAGTGTTGGAAGGAACCGTGACAGCAATGGAGCCTAGGTTTCCAAGAATGTAAATCCTTCATTTATTGAGGGCACTTAATTACTCAAAAAAGAACAGAGGTCGGGTGCAGTGGCTCTTGCCTGTAATCCCAGAACTTTGAGAGGCCAAGGCAGGTGAATCACTTGAGGTCAGGAGTTGGAGACCAGCCTGGCCAACATGGTGAAACCCCATCTCTACTAAAAATACAAAAGTTTGCCAGGCGTGGTAGTGCACACCTGTAATCTCAGCTACTCAGGAGGCTGAAGCAAGAGAATTGCTTGAACCTGAGAAGCGGAGGTTGCAGTGAACCAAGATTATGCCACCGCACTCCAGCCTGGGCGATGAAGTGAGACTCTGTCTCAGAAAAAAAAAAAAAAAAAAAGAACACAGACAACTGCCGTGATAATGGGTGGTGGTGGTGGTAAGCGATTACTTTTTCTCTTTTTTGAAATAAAAATGTTCATTGTTGTTGCTATAATATCCTTTGAGAAAATTTGAAATAAGAGACAACAAACACAAGGCAGAAAGTAAACTTTCTGAAGATGCTGAGATGAACTTGACATTGCCAAATTATTTCTGGGCTCACTAAATTCCTTAGAAGGGATTTTTTTTTTAATTAACTTTTTTTTTTTACTTTTTTTCATTCTGACTTCAGTTTGCTTCACCAGCCATCTATCTCCTCTGAAATGAAACCTTAGATTTTAAAAAATTGACAAGTCCTTAGGAAAAAAACTATTAAAGCTCCCCTAAACCAGATGAAGGAATTTAGGACCGGGCAGGTTAAGTAACTTGCCCAGGGTGACACGGTCAGTGAAAGCATAGCAAAGTGGGGACCCGCACCCAGGGACATCTGAATTCAGAACCCAAGTTCCTAATAGTTATGCTCCAGTGTCTCCTGTTTTGGTCTGCTGCTTTCCCTCATCCACCTCTCCCTGTGGGTCCATATTCCTTAGTTCGGAAAATAACCTCTATCACCAATATCTCCACCATAAAAAGCTACTTTATAAGGACATAGGTCCTTTAGTCCAAATGAGAGGTGAGTGGAGCATGAAAATTTCTAGATGTCCGGAGACTACCCATCTTTGGGATACTCTTGTCTGGGGAATGTGAGGGCAGGAGCCTGGGGTAGGACGGATAGTAGGTTGGAGGCACAGTCTCCACTGTCTGTGAGTGCAGTGGCCTCATCACGGATCCCCCGGGCCTAGCACGGTGCTTGGTACCTGGCAGATGCTTAGCAAACATGTTCTGTGAGTAAATGCCGTGAGGAGATCTGCAGCAGACTTCAGAGACACTTTGCGTCCTTAAGTTTTTATGGCCTTTAATGAGGCCCGGTGAGAGGATTTAACCATAATTACTGCCAAACAGTTACTTCTTCAAGCGGACTGTTAGCATGAGGAGGGCAAGGGTTATAATTAAGACTTCTGTGTACCCTGGCATTTCAAAAAGCCCTAACAGTACCCACCCCATCACATTCTGCTTTGATGCCCAAACCCTGCTTTGAAAGCAGCGGGACCCTTGGTCTCAGGAAAGCATGAGGTAGAAAATAGCAGGGGAGACCAGACTCAGTGGCTCACACCTGTAGTATCAGCTACTTGGGAGGCTGAGGCGGGAGGATCGCTTGACCTCAGGAGTTTGAGACCAGCCTTGGCAACATAGTGAGACATTGTCTCTACTTAAAAAAAAAAAAAAAAAAATTTCAAATGGCCAGGCGTGGTGGCTCACACCTGTAATCCCAACACTTTGGGAGGCCGAGGCAGGTGGATCACTGGAAGTCAGGAGTTTGAGACCAGCCTGGCCAACATGGCAAATCCCCATCTCTACTAAAAATACAAAAACTAGCTGGGCCTGGTTACACACGCCTGTAATCCCAGCTATTCCGGAGGCTGAGGCACGAGAATTGCTGGAATGTGGCAGGCAGAGGTTGCAGTGAACCGAGATCACGCCACTGCACTCCAGCCTGGGTGGCAGAGTGATACTCTATCTGAAAAAAAAGAAAATGGCAGGGGAGTAGCAGGGCAGGAGATATTCTGTGCCCAACCAAAGGAGAAAGCATATTTGTCTTTGTGGTTTGAAGTGTGGGTTGCATTTTCTGCTTTTTCCCAAGAAGCCAATGCAGAGCATAGCTATGGGGAAGTGCCAGGGATGGAAGCCTCAGGATCCATGAGAATGGCCAACCTAGCATCAGGGAAAAGGAAGAAAGACTCCTAAATGCATGTCCCCCATACTTGGGCTAAGCCACCCCACACTGGGTCTTCCTCAAAGGCAGTGTGGAAGTCCTTCCTCAAAGGACTTCCTCAAAGTCCTTCCTCAAAGGACTATGGTGGCTGGCCTTTGTATCCTAAAGAATGAATCTTTCCTTCTTAAATCCAGTTCAACTGAGGAAGTCCTATTGTCTGCTTCTTCTCCCCAGACATCTGCTTTGTATGTCTCCTATGTCATAATAGTGACAATGGTAACCATTTATTGGGTATCTCATATGAGTCAGACATCATGCAAAGCACTTTGCTTGCATGTTCTGATTAAACCCTCACAAGAACCTCACAAGGTAGCCACTATTCTTGCATCCTTTCATAGATGAGGAAATGAGGCTCAGAGGGATTAAGTCTGAGCCTCCCACAGCCAGTAAGTTACAATGCCAAAACTCAAACCCTCATCAGACAGCCCCAAAAGTCCATTCTGTTAGCCATGGCTGCATAGTGCCTCAAGAAGCTGCAAAAGTCCTCCTAACTGTGACTGCCCCCATGGGGTTCCTCTTAAGTAAGGCACTGGGACTCTCAGGTTCTCTAAGGACAAACTGATGACGTATGGGGGTCTGCATAGGCTGGGGTTTTCCAAGGCTCTATGTAGATACTCCAAGTACCACCTTTTCCTCCCCAACAGGGAGGCCACCCAGCAAGTGTTCCCACAGGAACTTCTCTACAACAAACAGGGCTTGTGGAAAAACATTTTACATCTGGTAAACAACTCTTGGAAATCCTTTAGAATAACATTGCAACCATTTCAGAAATAGTATCAGTAATTTAAAATCTTCCTATACAGAAAACTCCAGACCCAGACAGATTTACTGGTGAGTTCTTTCACACTTACAAGGAGGGGATAATTTAACTATTGTACAAATTCTTCCAAAGAATGGAAGAAAATATTCCCCAACTCATTTCATACGATTAGGACAGCCTTACTATCAAAACCAGGAAAAGACAACATAAGAAAGGAAAAGTATACTTCTGCTTCACTCAGGAACACAGATGCAAAAATCCTCAAGTATGTATTAGCAAACCAAACCCAGAAATGCAGGGAAATGGAATATATCATGATCAAGTTGGGTTTTTCTCCAAGATTGAATGGTTGGTTTAGCATTAGAAAATTAACTGATGTAATTTATCACAGTAACAGATTAAAGGAGAAAAAAAATGTGACATTTTCAATAGGTACAGAAAATGTTTGATAAAATTTTATGTCCACTCATTATATATTAACAAGTCCTAGCAAATTAGGAATAAAAAGAAACTTACTTAATGTGATTAACGGAATCTACTTAAATCTACGGCAAACATCATACTTAATGGTGAAATGCTGAAGGCATTTCCGTTAAGATTAAAAAAAAGAACACAATGCCCATTTTCATGTTTCTGCTCAGCACTGTCCCAGAGGGCCTGGCCAGCACAGTAAGGCAGGAAAAAGAAGTAAAAGGTTAAGTCTTTGAAAGGAAGAAACATAACTGTCGTTATTTGCAGATGATACTATTGTCTATATAGAGAACTCAAAAGAACCTAGAAAAAATGTAATGGGAATAAACATGAGCTTATCAAGGTTGCTGAATACAAATCAATATAAGAAAGTCAATTGCATCTCTGTACACTAAATAGAAAAATGATTTTTAAAAAGGTACCATTTACAGGAGCAACAAAATTGTTTAAATCTCTAGGAATAAATGTAACAAGACATGCAAGGCCTTTATTGAGAAAATGTATAAAACATTATTGAAAGACATTAATGAGACTCTAACATAAATGGAGAATTATGCAATGTTCTTGGATGGGATGACTTAATATTTAAAGAGGTTGATTCTCCCCTAAATTTAACCATGAATTCAAATCCCAGTGGGTCTGTTTGCTGTTTGTTTTTATGAAACTCAAAAGGTGATTCTAAGATTCAAAAGGAAGAACAAAAAGCCAAGAGCCAACACACTTCTAACGAAGAAGATGGAATTTGGTTGGGGTAAAGAATTGGACTTACCCAATCAGATTTCCATTTTTATTTCAAAGCTAATTAAGATGGCATGGATTTAGCATAGAGATTCTATTAAACCAATGGAACATGCTGGAGAACCTAGAAGCAGACACAGCATGGAGGCTTGATTTATGACAGAGCAGACTTTGCAGATCAGAAGGGAAGGATGAACTATGGTGCTGGGCTAATTGGGTATCCATGTGGAAAAAGATGAAATTGGATTCCTCCCTTGTCAAAAATCAATTCCAGGTGGATTAAAGACTTAAATGTGAAAGGCAAAACTATAAAACTTTTAGAAGACAGTATAGAAGTTTATCCGTATGACCTTGGGAGGAAAAAAAACTTATTGAAGACTGTTTAAAAACGTGAACCATAGGGAATATATTGTGAGTTTGACTATATGAAAAATCAGAACTTCAGTTCATCAAAAGACACCACAGAGTAAAAATATAAGCTACAAAGAATTCATATCCAATATATTAGAACTCCACAATTTAATACAAAAATAATAAATAACCCCATGGAGGAGTGGGAGACAAAGGACATGAACAGGCATTTCGTATAACAAGAATGGTCCATAAATATTTTTAAAAAAATGAAAGCTCCTGGTACTCAGAGAAATTAATTTAAAACCACAATGAGATAGCATTTTCCACCCACCCAATCAGCAGGTATTAGAAAGCCAGGCCTTACCACATGCTGGTGAGACTGTGGGGTAACAGTAATTGTCATTCACTGCTGGTGGAAGTGTAAATTGTTACAGCCACATTGGGAAACAGTATGTTATTGCCCAATAAAACTGAACAGGCTCATACCCTACGGCCCATCAATTCCACTCCTAGATGTATATCCTGGAGAAATTCTTGCACATGTGCACAGGGGACATGTACAAAAATGTTCATAGTAACATCACTCATAACAGCCCCAAACTGAAAATTGCCCAAATGACACATAAATGGCGATATAGTCACAGAATGAAATAGAAGAATCAGCAGTGAAAATTAGCCATAAATATATGCAAAAACTTCCCATTAAGCAAAAGATGCGAGTCACAGAATACACACATTGTGAGTCCATTCATACAATGTTCACAGATAGACAAAACTAAACAGCATACTGTTAGGGATATATGCCAACATATGATAACAACATAGAAAAGCCTTGGAATGATTATCACAAACTTCAGCATTGTAGTTACCTCTGGGATAACTCGGGAGAGAGACTTGATTATGGGGGAATATGCAGAGGGCTTCTAAGCACAATATTCAACTTCTATTTTTTTGTGTTTCTTAAGTCGGGTGGTATGTATGCAGGTATCTGTTTTATGGGTGGTATGTATGCAGGTATCTGTTATATTATTATTCTTTAAATGATACACAAAATATATACACTTATCTGTATGCATAATATATTTATAATTTTACATTTTAATAACAAAGGGAAGTTACAGTCAGACCAGAAGTGGGAAGTGGGAAGTAACAGGATAGGGGGGTGGCCAGGAGAGGCACAAGGTCATGGGTGTGGCCTGCTCAAAGAACTAAGAAAAGACCCACTGAAGTGGGGGGGGAAGGGAATGGAAAAAGGTGAGGCTGGAGAGCAAAACGGGAGCAGATCACAGAGGATCTTCCAAATTTTGCTGACTCCTTGGGAAGTGTAAATTCAGTAGTCTTCCCAGCGTTATGCAATATAGCCCCTGCAGACCTAGCCGTGTACTTCGGGAAAAAAAAGTATTTTTGAGATGAACCTAAAGGGACCTGCTGACAGCTCATAAATGAGTTCTCTCTCTCAGACAGTGTTTTTACTCTCAGGACAAATAAATAGCTCTGGGTGGCTGCTCCTTGCTCATCAAGAACAGGGAGGGTTGCAGGTGGGGCTGGCCCTGAGACAGCCGTAGATGGTGAAGGGCTGATAGCCGCCTGGCAACTGGAGCTCTGACTCCCTCAGCTCTGCCCTGCCAGGGAAAGGAAAAGAAAAATAAGCACAAACAGCTTCATATCCCACCCGCCTGCAGACCTATTCTGTATGACTAGGGACACCTGACAGGAATGGTGGTTCCTGTCCACGAACATAAACACATATGCCTCCTCTATATGACCCCTTCAGCCACACTGAGATCTGGAAATGTTAACCTTGGGCTCTACAGAAAGGACTCTGAGCTTAGGGTCCTTGCTTCTGGCATCAAGCTGTCCACCCATTTGGCCACTTCCTGAAAATTGTGAAATCTTTTTATCTCAGTTTCCCCATCTATAAAAATGGGCATAATGACCATGGGGCCCGTGTATAAATTAGCATGTGAGGTGAAGCAGCCCTTGGAGGTCCAGGCAAGCCTCTCCTGCTAGCTCCCAGAGCATCCCGATCTTCCCCGACCCCAACATGCGCAGGCTCACACAGCATAGTCGTAGGTGTCACTGAGTATGAGTACGTTACACGTATGTTACAGGAGCTTCCTGGCACACACTGTGAGCTCCACATGAGAATGAAGCCCTGTGTGTCTTGCTTATTGCAGTAACCCCAGTGCCTAGCACAGTGCCTAGGACCCAAGAAGGTCCACACACAGCAATTACCAAATGTGGCTCCTAACTTGTTTTGAGTCTATAGAGGGGAACGAGCTTTTAACTTTATAGTCAGATGGTCAGCTCCAGATTGTCCCTAGTGGTGGGTACAGAAACCACCAATACCTAATTTTCTCTCTCTGAAATGCAGCCCTAGGCCAGGCACAGTGGCTCACGCTTGTAATCCCAGCACTTTGGGAGGCCGAGGGCATATCGCTTGAGCCCAGGAGTTGGAGACCAGCCTGGGCAACATGGTAGAACCCCATTTCTACAAAAAATACAAAAAACTATCTGGACATGGTGTTGCACCTCTGTAGTCCCAGCCACTCAGGAGGCTGAGGCGGGGGGGATCGATTGAGCCTGGGAGGTTGAGGCTGCAGTGAGCCGTGATTGCATCATGGCACTGTCGCCTGGGTGACAAAGCAAGTATCCAAAGATGGAGTATCTCAAAAAAATAAAAAATAAACTAAAATGTAGCCCTTCTCTCAACCCTGAGTGAACCCTGTAGGTTCAAGGCCCTTGTTAGTTTTGGGGAATACCAGGTATAGCACCATAACCAGCTCTAGAGTAGTTCACACTCTGCTGGGAAGACAGTCACCCCATACCCGCCAAGTTACCAAAAGGCAAAGCCCTGGAGGAAATAGCTGAGAGCCACAGCACGGAATGGAGGAAAACAAATTTACATTTGGAAAAGTGGGGAGGTTTTCTGCTAGAAGACAGGAGCAAGGTTGCTACAGACACTCCTCCCCATATCCACCACATTCTTGGGTCCTGCTTTCAGTCCAAGACCTTGCCAGGCTGTCCCATAAGAGGTACCCCACCCACTCTGTCTCCACCCTACGCAGTAACTAATCTCTTTGCAGATCAAAATAAGTAGTATCTATTGAGCACTTATAGTGTGTCAAATCCTGTGCTAAATAATTTACATGGATTGTTTTACTTAAACCTCATAACAACTCTAAAAGAGAAATACCATCGTTGCCCCATTTTATAGATTTTGAAGAAATGGAGGATCCACAGAATTCAACCACTTGTCCAAGATCACAGGTCCTGGTAGATGGTAGAACCACTGGCCTGAGTCCTAAGTTAGACCTCCTCCCTGGACTCCTAAGAGGTAGCTGCATTTTCTATACCTGCGTGGCTGATGGTGAAGGCAGCAGGACCAGCAGGGCAGAGCATTGCCAGCAACTCTGTGCCAGGAGGCTTCATACCCTCTTCCTCCCTCACTTAGCACCTGAAGACCTAGAAATTCCCAGAAGCCATATAGCTGTGGATTCTGCTGTGGTTGATAAAGACTTATTTTAAATGAGTCATTTCCTTCAAAAGGGAGGGAAAAAATGTGTTTAGATTTCAGCAAGAATGCCCTTCCCCACCACACCCACACACCCATACTCAGGACTCGGAACCCTGTGCCAGGGAACATCAGTTGGTGGAGAACCTCCCATCCAGCCTCACAAACCCCTTGTGGCATGGGCACCTGAGGTCACACTTGACCCCAGGGAAATGAACCAGGGCCAGGCCCATTCACTCAGAAAGGCTGGGCCTCCTTCTTCGATCCCAGTGACAGGAGCAGACTTGCCTCCTCAGAAGCTAGCCATCTGTCTGGTTGTCTTCACTTACCGGGTGGGGCCTTCCTTTCTGTCTTGTTCTGCCTGTCTTCTCTCCCACCCAGTTTCTCTCTTCTCTGCCTATGTCTATCTTGTTCTCTTTGCCTGTTTCTCCAGTCATTCATTCGTTCATTTTTCCTTTGCCTTATTGATTGAGCCTCTGATCCATAGGTTCCTGTTCTTGGTTTCTCTCCTATTCAGGTGGCCCCTTACCATGAGGGTTACTTGCTGGCTGCCCTCTATGAAGCTGAGTGATTCTCGCCCCCTTCCTGACTAATTCCAGACCTCGAGCTGACTCAAGCTAAGGTCGCTCGGATATTTCCTGTGGCCTTAACTAGATAATGTATTCACGTTCTTTAACAGCTTTATTGAGGTTTAATTATATACAATAACACTTAAGCATTTTGAGTATACAGTTCAATAATTTTTGGTAAACGTATACAGTATGTAATCACTACCAACATCAAGATATCAGACGTCTGCATCATCTCAAAAAGCTCTCTTGTGCCCCTTTGCTATCAATCCTCTCTCCCCACCCTGGCTCCTGGCAACCCCTAATCTGTTTTCTGTCACTATAGTTATGGCTTCTTTTTTAAACATTGTATATAATTGGCATTATATAGTATATAGTCTTCAGCGCCCTGCATCTTTCACTTGGGGCGATGTTAGAATTCATCCTGCTGTTGCACGCGTCACTGAGGAGCACACGCTGTGGTGATACCGCAGTTTGCCGGGTGATTCACCAGTTGATGGGCATTTGGGGTGTTTCTGGTGTTTCATTAAAATGAATGAAGTTGTTCTGAACTTTCATGTATAGGTCCTTGTATGGACATACGTTTTCATTGCTCAAGTAAATATTTGTGAGTACAATTGCTGAGTGGTAAGGAAAGTGTATAATTAACTTTATAAAAAATGGCCAATCTGTTTTCCAACATGGCCTGTTCAAACTGTTTTTATCTCCCTCTTTTCTCCTTCCTTCCTCACTCTGTCCCTCTGGAGCTACCGTTCTCCCACAGTATCTCTGTTCTAGTTTTACCCTATTCTATTCTCAGGGTTTTCCACTATCTCCCCCTCACCCCTCTTCTTCATTGTCTCCTTCCTCCTCCTTCTCATGTCATCCTTTCTCTTCTCCTCCAGGACACTTTAAAACCTGAGAAACTAACATCCTTTCCCATTCCCTATTAGAAATAACTCCATCACAAGCCCACAGATTACTCTCCTGGCCAGGCTCACTATTCCAAATGGGGGAAACATGCCCTCCCCAGATAAAGGCCCAGAGAAGTAAAAAGACAGACCCTAGTGTAATGGAAGATGGCCTTGCATTCTGGCATCTTCCCCCTCCCTAAAGGATTAATGGTGTTTGTGGATAGCAGTTCCTTTACTCAAACATAATATTGGAAATCCAAGAGTGTTAAGTGAAGTCCATCCCATTTAATCAGTGCTTCAACAGTTTCCACAAACATAAACCCTGTAGGGGTTTACCTTCCCCAGTCATAGGCAAGGAGCAGCCTAGCCCAAAGCCAGCTCCTTGTCATGTCTGTTTGAAGGAACTAGTGTAACAATATCTGATTACAAACTCAGAACATTTTATGTAGTGCTAAGAGTACCTCAGGAGGGTGATTGTGGAATGGTTTCGTTCTTCTTAATTCTTTATTATTGAGATATAATTCACCTACCATACAATTCACCCATTTAAGGTATACAACTCAGAAGTTTTTAGTATATTCACAGATGTATAGCCATTACCATTACAATTTTAGCATATTCTATCACTTCAAAAAGAAACCTTGTGCCCTTTAGCTATCACCTTATATTCACCATCATCCCAACCCTTGGAAATGATCATCTATTTTCTACCTCTGTAGATTGACTTATTCTGGACATTTCATATACATGGAATCAAATAATATGTGGTCTTTTGTGTCTGGCTTCTTTCACTTAGTATAATGTTTTCAAGGTTCATTCATGTTCTCTTATGTATCAATACTTCATTCTTCTTTATGGCCGAATAATATTTCATTGTATGGTTATACCGTATTTTCTTTATCTACTCATCAATGAGTAGACATTTGAGTTGTTTCCCTCTTTGGGTTATTATGAATAATGCTGCTGAAACATTTCTATAAGTTTTTGTGTAGACACATGTTTTCATTTCTTTTGCGCATATACTAGAAATGGATTTACTGGGTCATATAGTAATCCTATGTTTAATTATATCAGGAATTGCCAGACTGTTCTGCAAAGAGGCTGTACCATTTTACATTCCAACCAGCAATGTATAAAGGTTTCCATTTTTATACCTCCTCACCAACACTTATTATTTGACTAAAGTGGTTTTTTGATCCTACACCTTGATCTTTGGACTGTCACAAATACATACATGACCACATATACATTTACACAATCATTGATACAGACACATGTACAAAATTACATGGTGGGCATACCTGTACACACCTCTAGAGTTCACGTGCATACACACAGAATCTCCTACAGATATTTACAATCCATTAAGCAATTGTGTCTGCAATCTCACGCAGCACATGCAGCATACACACATCAATCCATGTTCACACATGTTCACATGTGTGAACAAAACCAGATTTGCAATGGCCCAATGCCATCACACATGTATACTGAATTGACATGGGCTTTGAGCAAACACAAACATACACATTTGCTCAAAACAAAGGGACATATGTATTTAATAATGCACTCACACCTGCACAAACACAAATACACAAACAATAGTTGTACCCACAACAGCATAGTCCTAAAAAGGTACACACAGTGTAACCATCACAGATGACTGAAAAGACTGAATGTATTTACTCTGGATGGCATGGAGAAGGTTCCATTATCCTTGGTGTACTAGGTAGGAAGACCTTTTCATTCATTCCTTTACTCATCCCTTTGTTCTTTAAGCTACAATTACATATTGAGCATGCAGAAATACAATGATGAACCAGACTGACATAGTCCCCGCCCTCATGGAATTTACAGTCTAGCAAGGAAACACTCATAATCTGTGATATGTGCTCAGAAGAAAGTAAGCAAGGCAATATGTTTGCCAAAGCCCTAGGATAGTAGGCAGTTTCCAGGAACTTTTTTTTTTTTTGAGAGAGCGTCTCACTCTTTCACCCAGATTGGAGTGCAGTGGCACCATCATGGCTCACTGTAGCTTTCACCTCCCAGGCTCAAGCGAACCTCCCATCTCAGCCTCCTGAGTAGCTGGAATGACAGGCACCTGCCATCACAACCAGCTAATTTTTTTTTAAAGAGATGGGGTCTCACTATGTTTCCCAGGCTGGTCTAGAACTCCTGGGTTCAAGCAATCCTCCCATCTCAGCCTCCCAAAGTGCTAGGTTTAGAAGCATGAGCTACTGAGCCCAGCCTTCCAGGAGCTTTTATCATTTTATCATTATTGTTTCCTCTTTTATCCTGGAAAAGTGAAAGGGATTCAAATTCAACTTCTGTAACTCATTGGATAGGCGTGTGTGTGTGTGTGTGTGGGTGGGTGTGTGTGTAATTCCAGCAATAGTCGATAATGAGTATGGACTCAGAACTTGGACTGCCTGATTTTAGATTTTCTTTGTTTCATACTAATTGTGTAACCTTTCTTTCTGTCTTTGTCTCAGTTTTTCATCCAAATATGGGGATTACAACAGTTCCTTTAATAAGGATTAACTTAGCTGATACTTACAAAGCATTTCAAACTGCCTTGCAAGCGCTCAGTTCTGAATCAATATTATCCACTGTTTCATTTTCCAAGAGCAGGTTTTCATAGAGGGAGATGGGTGGGATAGGAAGAGGGACAGGAGGAGGAGCCTGCTAGTGCCCTGTGGACTGTAAATTGGACAGCTCTTCATCTTGCACCCTATCTGAGCAGTGTTTTGGAATGCAGTCCTGGTATGCCACCCCAGCAGGCCATAAACCAGCTCCTCCCCACCTCCCTGTGCCCACAGCCACAAACCATTGAGAGGACGCACAATGGGTGGCACCGGGCATGGCTGTTGGTTTTCAGCTGTGTCGGGTCTTTCTGTGTAGCTGCTCTGTTTGCTGTGGGCCTGGGTTGTGGCATTCACTGGTTCTGCTTGGCTGTCTTTTCTGTCTGTGCAGGTCAGCACTTATCACCCCGCACCTGTCTCTCCAGGACATTGCACAGCCATGGTCAGTCTGCCTGGCTCCCAGCAACACCTCTCAGCAAACATGTGAGTAAAAGGCTCATCCCTTCACCCCAGTCTAGCACAAAGGGGTCATCTTTACCATGTACAGTGGTGATCTAGCATCATCATTCCCAAACCATCCCATCCAGACAGACAATATGTCACCTTCCTTTACCACTTCCAAGTGAAATAATGGTGAAAAACAGAAATTAGGGCCAGGCACAGTGGCTCACACCTGTAATCCCAGCACTTCAGTAGGCTGAGGCAGGAGGATTGCTTGAACCCAGGAGTTCCAGACCTGCCTGAGCAACATAGAGAGACCCCATCTCTACAAAGACATTTAAAAATTAGCCAGGAATGGTTGTGCACATGTTTTCCTCACTACTTAGAAGGCTGAGGCAGGAGGATGACTTCAGCCCAGGAGTTTGAGGCTTCAGTGAGCTACGATCATCCCACTGCACTCCAGCCCGGGCCACAGAGTGAGACCCTGTCTCAAAAAAAAAAAAGACAACACAAATTAGCAAACCACATCACTCTTAGCTCATTATTTTACAAAAGTAGAAAGAGACTGGAAGATTATATACCACAACATCACTGGGAGATTGGTATTGAGCAATTTCTATTGTCTTGCTTTAGATTCAAAATGTTGGGTCATAAATAGATGTTGTTTTAGTAATCAGCAAAAACTAAATATAGCATTTTAGAAAGAAAAAACAAAAAAACCTTGTAGAGAACACTCCCCCACTTCCTTTGATAAAATGCTCCAGTGTCTCATAGTCCTTGCAGTCTGGAAGGGCTTCCTGATGTCTGAGATGCCTGGGGGCCATATACTGGTGACCTCTGAGTCTGGCAAACCAATGGATTGTTTCCTGAATGCCTTGGATCAGGTAGCTATTCTCACCTCCACAGCCTCAGCCGTCCTGACTGCCTTTACCCCTGTGACTCATACCTGGATATTACCTGCCTGATTCCTGTATGGACTTCAGGGAGCAAAGTCTCTGCTCTAAGTTGAGGACTTTCTGCCATGACACAGGCCAGTTTCACAGTCCCGCCACGCAGCCAGGATTCCCATGGGTGCCAAAACCAAAACTTACCCTCTGCCTCCCACTTCCCAACGTCTACTTCCCTGCCTACATTAAGTTGGCTCCTCAGGCCACTCCTGGGAGTCAAACATGTCCCTGCTTTCTGGATCAGAGAGGCCTCTACGCCGACCTCTTATTCCCCTGAGCCTTGCTGGCTGCCACCATTTCCTTGGGGACCCAGCAAGCACTAGTGCAAAAGCATCCTAGGTAGAGCAGCACCTTCTAGGTTTGAGGCTCGTCTCTGACATGAATTCCTGTTGCAAACTCCTTTCCTTGTTCGAGGCCTGTTTCCCCATGGTTAAAGTGCCGAGATTGGCCTAAATTAGTGATTTGCTGCTGTGCACTGTATGGAGGATGATGTGGAGATGAAGGCAGGGACCTGGCCTTCTCCACCACTATTTCAACAAAGGTGTTCCATGTTTATCTGCCTTACATGTCCAGGTTTCTGTGTTAAGAAGGTTCTTTGTTGTTTTTGTTTTTGTTTGGGGTGGCGGTGTTTGTTTTGTTTTTTGAGACAAAGGCTCACTCTGTTGCCCAGGCTGGAGTGCAGTGGCTCGATCTCGGCTCACTGCAGCCGCCACCGCCTCCTGGGTTCAAGCGATTCTCCTACCTCAGCCTCCCGAGTAGCTGGGACCACAGGCGCATGCCACCATGCCCAGCTAATTGTTTGTATTTTTAGTAGAGATGGTATTTCACCATGTTAGCCAGGCTGGTCTCAAACTCGTGACCTCAGGTGATCCACCTGCCACGGCCTCCCAAAGTGCTGGAATTACAGGTGAGAGCCACTGCACCCGCTCGGCCAAGAAGTTTCTTATTGCTAACCACTGGGCAGTCTCCCTCCACCATTCCCCCGCTCTATGCACCCCATCAGGCACATCTTCCTTCCTCACCAGTTCTCTGTGTCTTCCCAGGTTTGTAGCCCTGCACTCCTACTCAGCCCATGGACCCGATGAGCTGGACCTGCAAAAGGGAGAAGGTGTCAGGGTCCTGGGGAAGTGCCAGGACGGCTGGCTCAGGGGCGTCTCCTTGGTCACCGGGCGAGTCGGCATCTTCCCAAACAATTACGTCATCCCCATTTTCAGGTGCGTCACCTCCAATCCCAGACTTTGGGAGCTCAGGCCACCCTAGGCCAGGGGCCATTGGTGGGTTGAACTGGTGGAGGACCCAATGCTCTTTCAGCAAACAGGCCAAGAAAGTGCTTTTTGCTCTATAACTCGCCTATCTCTTTTAAACAAAATAGCAAAACTAGTTATCTTTTTTGTAGCCCTTCACAGCTTACAAGCACTTTTGTATCTCTTAGCTCACTGGCTGTGCCCAAGAATCCTGTAAGGTAGATATTATGTTCCAGATGAAAATGGTGTGCAGAGTTAAGCAACTTGCTCAAGAACTGGATGTCAGGTTTTCTTCTGCACAAATCCCAGGAACCCCACTTCACATCCTCTATCCCAATGCTCCATCTAGTGGCGTGATGGGAAAATGTGGTCAGATGACTTCCCCAGAGCACCTTGGGAAACTTCTCAGGCTGCTTGAGTGACCCCTAATCAGAGTTTCCATGAACTCAGACCCCGACCTCTTCCCCCACACCCAAGATGAAATGCTAGTCACGCTGCAGGGCCTCCTCCCTCACAGCTTTTCCCGATCTTTTACATTGTGAGGCATACTATTCATGTCGTTGATCCCCTCTTTGTCTTGCCACCTCATACCACTGCCACAAATGCACCCAGACCCCAAAACTATCCATGACTCCTCCTGCCTCCACCCCACATCAGCCCAAGCAAACCCTGTCTCAAGGCAGTGAGGCTACCACCACACATCAAGTACTGTCTTTATGACATACCAGAGGGTCACAATCACAGGGAAAGGGCCCCATTGTACTCTGTGGGGGTCAGACCTAGTCATATGCCCACTTTTGCGGACCTTCATTTAGGTGAGGCGCTGCGTGCGGAGGAGGGCAGCAATAATGGTGAGGAGACAGCAAACTACATTGTGGGAGAAACCGATAAAGAAACTGGGATTATTTAACCTGTAGAAGACAAGGGGCGGAGGGATCGTAATATACTGTGTAAATAGGGAAGTAAATTTGTTCTGAGAGGGGGCAGTAGAGTGGACCAGTGTATGCAACTGGTCTTGGTTCAGTAAACTAAGATGTTCAAGAACATCTTGGTTCAATAAAAGGCAGCATTTTCTAGTGCATAGATGACTTTTCCAACCAGGCTAGCTGGTGAGATGGTGGACTCTCTTTTTAGAAAGAGTGCAGGCAAAGTCGGCCTGAGTCCTCGTAGATCTAAGGTTGTATAAAAAGATTTCTTCATGTGGCAGAAAGTCGGGATGAAAGATCATAGCTATTCCTTTCAAAGGAAAGTTCTTGAAATTGGTTACAAAGTTGTAAAATAACTAAGGGTAAACTGAGGTCTACAATTGATGTTTTAATTCATTTATTTGGCAAATATTGAGTGCTAACTACACGGCAGGAACTTTTCCAGGCACTGGAGAAATACCAGTAAACAAAATATACAAAATTCCTGCTTACAGGAGCGTACATTGTAGTGGGAGAGACGAATATTTTTAAAGCCAAGATATTTAAGTAATCTATATGATGTGTTAATTATACTGGCTAACAAAAAAATTAGGAAAGGATGATAGGATTGTTGGGGGTGGTTACATTTTACTTAGGTTGGTCAGGGATGGCTTTGCTGAGAAGTAAGAAGGAAGGCAGGAACCAAGCTGTGTAGATCTCTGAGGGAAATGTCCAGGCTAAAGAAACAGCAAGTACAAACAAAGGTCCTGTAGTAGGCTGGGCGCAGTGGCTCACGCCTGTGATCCTAACACTTTGAGAGGCCGAGGTGGGTGGATCACCTGAGGTCAGGAGTTTGAGACCAGCCTGGCCAACATGGCAAAACCTCTTCCCTACTAAAAATACAAAAACTAGCCGGACATGATGGTGGATGCCTGTAATCCCAGCTACTGGGGAGGCTGGGGCAGGAGAATTGCTTGAACCGGGAGGACAGAGGTTACATGAAGCCAACAGGATTGGATTAGAGCAAGCAAGGGGGAGATTAGAAAGGAGGCCAGACTGGTAATGGGGTAGCCAGGTCGTAAAGAATTTCCTAGGTCATAATGAGGGGTTTGGCTTTAAGCCTGTTGCTGGGTTTTGAGCGGAAGAGTGACATAATCTTAGTTACATTTAACCAGAATCCCTCTATTTCCTGGGTTGAGAATAAACTATACAAAGGAAAAGGTGGAAGCAGAAAAACTAGCTAAGAAGATACGATAATCCTGGGGAGAGGTGATGGTGAATTGAACCAAGGTGTTAGCTGTGGAGGTAGGGAGAAGTGGTTAGATTCTGAATATACCTTAGACAACAGGGTTTTCTAACAGATAAAATGTCAGGTATGAAAGAATAGAGGATCCAAGGTGAGACCAAGTTGTTTTCCCTGAGTGACTGGAAGATGGAGTTGCCTTTAAATGAGATAGCGACTGCTCCATAAAAGGAGTGTGTTTTGGGGTATGGAGGGAAGTAAAAGCTTAGTTCACAGCAGACTAAGCCTGAGATGCCTCTTAATAATCCAAGTAAAGATGTTGGTAAGCAGCTGAATGTATGAGTTTAGCATTTAAGAGAGAACTCCAGCCTTGAGATGCTATTTAAAACCCTGAAACGAGATGAGATCATCATGGTGGGATGAGTTGTATCCAGAGAGTGACAACAAGCCAGAAGCTGAAATCTTCAAGGAGTGAGAGGAGAAACTTGGAGAGTAAATGCTGACTGCAGGAAGGTGGAGTGGTGGATAGTCGAGCCTGATAATATGAGTCAAAGCTGGGAAGTATTGAGGAGGGTGGGAAATGGCCTAGAACTGACAGTGAGGAGCAAGGAGGATGCCTACCCTAATTTATGAAAGGTTTTCTCCATGGCTTTAACATGAATTCCCCAGGGCCCATCCCTACGACTAGGACGTTTGCTTATCCATCAGGCCTTAGTCCCAAATCTTGGTTACACCATCAAAGACTCAATAGAATAAGAGTGACCATATGCTTAATCATCCAAATTAGGACACTTTTGGGCAGGTATCAACTGAGACTCTCCTGGGAAAATCAAGCTGTGTGGTCATCCTAAGTAGAGTGTGTATAGAATTTCATCCCAGTGTATTTCAAACCTCCAGTTTTCATTTCTCTCCTTGACCGAGGTCAGTCTATTGTGCTCTTGGGCAAGTCATGAGCATCTCTACTCACCCCTTGTGAGATGCCTACGTGTCAGGCAATGGATGGAGTTTCAGCACCATAGGTTGTCATTGAGTTCTCCCCTCACTCCCAGTTCAAAGAAATCTGAAAATACGCAAATATTGAGGTGCTGCTAACACTGAGGCATGGTTTTGTGTATGGGGAACCAACATCCTGAAGAAGAACAAGTGCATATTAGAGGATATGCTCCTGAGGGTTCTTAGGTGGCAACGGATCAATGCTTTCAATGTGTTTATATTTTTTCCTTGATTATCCCTCTGATGGAAAAAAAAAAAAAAAAAAAGCTCCCATCCCCACTAATCTCCGACATGAATGATATATACCCAGCCCGTCTATCTGCATGCAGGTAACCCTTGTTCTTAACCACCCTTTCCTTAGTGGGAAGTTTACTTCTTCCCATGTCTCAGGGATGAATAATATTGTCCTTTGTCAGCTGAGTTTCTGCTACTATTAGCAAGTTTGTGTAAGAACTCAGTGGATTGAGCTACATGTGCAAGGCCCCTTTCTGCTCTTTGATTCTCTGTGTTTGGGTCCTTTTCCCCCTAGCCTTTGTCTTCTGTTTGTAGTGATGGCTTTTCACTGCCATCCAGCCCCCTTGGTGTATACTGCAGCCTTTTATAAAATAGCCAGGGCCCAAAGATGTGAGCATTTGAGCCTATGATCTTATTAACATCATCCCCTAATGAACTGAGCCAGCCAGAATTTGGGGATAAACTAGAGATTATAATTGACCAGAATGCTAGGATTTCAATTTAAGAGTCAGCAAGTGAGCCTTTCAGCTACCAGGAGAGGAAAAGGCTGTTGTGCTACTCTGTGGTCCAGCCCTCTGTGCTAGATGATGACACCAACCTGTCCAGCTGTTATTGACCACAGCTAAATCTCCGCCACCATGTTGCCTCTTCCCAGATCCTCAGGTTATACAGAACATTTGTCAAGTTTTCATCTGTCCAGCATCTAAATCCCTCTTTAATAGCAGCAACATCCCTTTGGGTCTCCTCTATTGTGTGTAGTCTTGGTGGGAGGCAGAGGTTTCCTTTCTTTTCAGAGGCTGAAGAAATGCAATCCTCCTCCTCCTCAACTCATCACCACAGCTAAGGGTCAGGCTCAGCCAATATGACACTCCCTCTTGGGACTTGGAAACTTGAACAAGGGAGGAAAAGATGTGGGTAAAGTTGAAGACCATTCATAGTGAGAGCACCAGCCACAGCACATGATTGGACTCTTCCTGCTGTTGAGCTCCCTGTAGCCTTCTTGGATCTTGTTTCCAAGTCTTCTACTCTTCTTCCTGTCCTCCTAATAAATTCCCTTCTGCCCAATTAGCCAGAGTCTTCCTCTTTCTTGCAACTTTCACAGACATATGTGCCTACCTGGTGCCTTATGGGTAGAGAAAAGTGACAAATGAGCCACAACTCATTTGTCTTTAACTCTACACAGAGCTATACAAAAATTGTCAAGGTCCAACTGTTCTCCTTACTGGGAAGCTGCTGCCAGTGGTGGACACAGCAGAGCTGCTGTTTGTGATGCCCTTTTTGAATATTGGGCCAGCTCTTAAGGGCTAACATCCCAGTTAGAGAAAAGGATGCAGGGACGCGCACAGTGGAGCAAATCAGAGGCAACATCCACTCTTCCCACCTAAGCCCAGAATGTCTTTCAGTCCCTCCATCTGGAAAACAAAGATCATAATGTCTGCAGGTCTGGGGGTGTCACGGGGATTAAAAATGATAGCAAAGTGTTTTGACATTGGAAGAAAGTGCTAGATAAGTGCTGAGCTTTCTGCCAAAAGACATAGAGGCACTTAGTGTTGGATGGGGGGCTTGAGATTTAGGAGTTCCTGGAATCCAGTTCAGTGTTGAGCTCAGAAAAATGAGGTCATACCTTGGTCTATAAACAGTCATTCATAAAAGGGACTGATGGAATAAGGCTGGTGTGGGCCTAATTAGCTGTATTCTGCCCTTGCTGCTGCTGCTGCTGCTACTACTACTACTACTGCTGGGAAAATTTTGGAACTTGTCTTTCCTATTTCCAATCCACTTTGCAGCATCCAACACCTTGAGGCCTCTGTTCAAAATAGGCAGATCAGCTGCACTCTGCCATGGAAGCCAATGCTGGGGATTTCTCCCCACTGCCCAGGCCTTGTCCCCAGAATGTAGCCTGACCTGTCTCTAATGAATGGCCCTACTCATTTTCACTGACTACACAATGGGGACCAGACAGGTTGGGTAGACAGCTACGGGTAGAAGTCCCCTTGCTGCGAGCATCAGTTCCTAGAGCATTTAGTTGAATATACTTCTTGGGCAGCATTGACCACAAACAATGCCTTACTTATCGTTTTACAATACTGGCTTGTTGTTAAACTACATTATTACTTTGTCGATCAAAAGAAGTAGAGACAAAGAGAGAGAGGAGAAATGAGGGTAAATGACCTAAAGGAAAACTTGGAGGCATTGGTAAGAAGGAAACCACTTGGCATCTCTGTGCTGGGGTCTTAGTTGAGTTGGTTATTCCCAGGAAATTAGCAGAGGTTACTTAATCAACAGGGTGACAAGGTGATTAATGGACTGCTCAATAGGAAATGTGATGTTGGGAATGGGTTGGTAAAAGGGCAAGAAAGGCATGTAAAATGACAGTCACTCCCCATGGAGTTCAGGGAGCTGCAGGCTGGAAACAGTGGATAAGGGGTTGTTGTTTCATAAAACTTTAATGCAATTCTTGAAAATCATAGCCCAAGGCTGAAGAATTAAAGTCTTATGGAGGCATGTGTAGGGCCTACCAGCTGCTTTAGTTCATTTATTTCAGGCAGAATAAAGGACTTTTCCTGCCACCAAATGATGAATGTTCCAACTAGCCAGGAGGTGGTGTAGCTCACTGGTAAGAACAGAGAGCCAGCCTAGACCTGGGTTCAAGTAGTTGCTTGGGCAACCAACTGTAAGTCTTTGTGTTTTTTTATTGATAAAACAGTGGCACTAAGAGTACCTACCTTAGAAGACTATTATAAAGAACCCATGAGAAAATATGAGCGAAGCACTTGGCCAATTCCTGGCATACAGTAAGCCCTCTGTATGTCTTAGCCAAAATGACGTGTCAGTGCTGAAAGCAGCATGGCAGCCATTTAACAAATGTTTATTGATTCACAGTATATGCAGAACACAGAGGTATAAGTCATATGAAATCTCTGCCTTCAAAGACTTTGGAATTTGTGAAAGTCACTGACTCTACGAGAAACTGCCACCGTAAAATGAAATAAACACATACAGGATCTTATGTTCTGAGCTTAAGGGCTAAAGGGATGTGGGGTGAGGAATGATCAGAACTGGAGTGAAAAAGGATGAAATTCAAGTCTTCTAACTCCACCAAGGCCTTGATATGAGCCCCCCTTCCTTCTCTCACAGTTATCTGGGTGTAGGGAGGTGGGGCCAACTTTAGTTAAGCCTGTAGTTGACAAAATGGGTGTGTATGGGTGGGAAGAAGGTGAGAAGTAGCCACATTTGGTATGTGGTTGGGAGCTGATAGGTTTTTAAATAGGACTCTTGACTGAACATTTTCTTTCTCTATTTCTTCTCTTAAAAAAAAAACCAGAAAGACCTCTAGTTTTCCAGACTCCCGGAGCCCTGGTCTTTACGCCACATGGACGTTATCCACCTCCTCTGTGTCCTCCCAAGGCAGCATTTCAGAAGGTGATCCCCGGCAAAGCCGTCCATTCAAATCCGTCTTTGTGCCCACTGCCATAGTCAACCCCGTGAAGAGCACAGCCGGCCCTGGGACTTTAGGACAAGGGTCTCTTCGGAAAGGGCGGAGCAGCATGAGAAAGAGTAAGTGGTGGCAGAGAGGTACGTGCCTAGAACTAAGTGATGGGGGATCTGACCCCGGGGTACACAGGATGCTTTTTGCAAAAACAGGATCTTGGCTTTAAACTAAGCCCCTGCAAAGGGTATTGTACAATTCCCAAATGATGAGTTTTATTGAATGAAGTCATACTAACTCAAGGTCATGGCCCTAGGTTACTTCATACATGCTTGTTGAATGACTGGGGTGATGGCAGCCCTGAGTGCCAACACATAATTAGAACATGGCCAACGTGGACACTGGCTCTTATTTAGACAGAGTGATGAAAGCATTTGCTGGGTCAGTGCTTCTCAAACTGTACCACAGGGAATCCCTCAGTGGGTACCACAAGAGAAACAGAAGGATGGGGTGGGTGGGCAGGGCATGGGAGTAGGAAATGAGGATTAAGGAGGCAGTGATCAGAGCCCCTGATTCCCACTATGTTATTTAAGTAATGAATGCATAGAACTTTTTTAAAAGGTTTACAGTATACAAACTGGACAAAAGCAAATCTCCCTCATATCCTTAACCCTGAGTCCCAAGTTCTCTTCCTTAGATAGATAGATGGAAATACACACACCTGTTAACAATATTCACTGCATTATTCTGCACTTTGCTTTATTTTTACCATCATAACATCCACGTTGCACACATGGCAATACATACCGATTCTCAAGAACCATGCTTTTGTCTCTTCACATAGTGAACTTCTCCATAAGATTTCCTTTTCAGGCGTTGTAAAAAGTGTTTGAAACCCAATTATTCTACAAAACATCAAGATTTTATTTTCTTATACTTCTGTAGAAGAAGACAAGCCAAGCCCAGTAAATATGATTTGTTCTGTGTTCCCTGAATTAAACTAAGCTCTGCAATCTCTCTTGTGATCTTAACAGATGAATTAACATGAAAACGCAGTATGATTGGTCAAGGCAGAAGGGTAACGTGTGGGACAATATGCCCCTTTTTAAGGAAAGATCTCCCCTTAAAAAGAAAGCACATATCTTAGCTTCACTGTCCAGTGCCTTCATCTGACAGCCTGTTTGACCACCAGTCCCACAATTCTGGGCACTTCATTCCACTCAACCATGCCTCCCTCCATCACCTTCCTGTACCTCCCTCCACCTCTCCCCACAACACACACACACAATAAGTAATCCCACCACAACAGCCTTGGGAAAATGACTAACTTCTTCTGCCTTCAGTTCACTCTTCTGTAAATGGGAAATAAAAATTACTACCTCATCAGGGTTAACTTAATAAAACAACCCATATATGGCTGATAGCACAGTGACTGGCACATAGTAATCTGTCAGGAAACTTTAGTTTTTTATAATATTTTTTATTACTATCATTGCTACTACAATCAAGATCATCTTTGGTCCATCCAGAGCACGAACTCACTTAAGATTGAAATGTTCATACATGGCTGAATGTGTGTGGCTCACACCTGCAATCCTAGCACTTCGGGAGGCTGAGGTGGGAAGATCACTTGAGCTCAGGAGTTCAAGACAAGCCTGGGCAGTATAGTGAGACCTCATCTCTAAAAATATCAAAAGAACAAGCCAAGTATGGTGGCACATGCCTGTGGTCTCAGCTACTTTTGGGGCTGAGGCAGAAGGATGGCTTGAGCCGGGGAGGTTGAGACTGCAGTGAGCTACAATCTCCTACTGCACTCCAGTCTGGGCTGTTAGTATCTATATATATTTGGTTTAAATAAAGAAGAAATGTTCACACTCAGTCTAGACCACCTAGGTATGCAGAGTTGCATCCTGAAAGCAATTGTTCACACTTTCCTTAACATACTCCCTCTCCACCTTTGCAAAATCTTGATTGGCATGGAGCCCTGACTGCTTGCATTGTATGCACATGTAATAAGAAAGCATTAAATCTCTTGGAAATTAGGAATTGACAAGATAAATAGATAAGGCATAAAGCCAATTTTTCACACATTTACAAGAGCCTAAGGACATGTCTGCCTGGTGCTGCCTTGACTTCCCAGGTCCCAGAGGCTTTCTCTTTCTCTCTTTTCCCAAGGTGAGGCTGGCAAGCTATCAGTCTCTCCAGAGCAAAGAGAAATGGCAGGGAGAATTGACCGCGTGAACCCCACAGGGCTGTCAGTGGAGAAATAAATGTCTAAATTGAAAGGTCACACTTGTGTAAATGGTGACTGGCTTGCTTGCAGCAGCTGAGGACACCGACTGTGTTTAGCAAGTGTCCTGCTTTTCATGTACACAACTGGCTTGATAAGAAGTCGCAATGCCAACGTGGCCTTGGCTCAGACCCTCTGTGTTGGACACAAATGACTTTGATTCAAACTCGAGTCTGTGGAGTGTCACAAAGGACTAACAACTCTGGCTGGGACAAAACCTACAGCTCTCTAAATGCTGTGGAACCCTTATGGAGAAATGGCCGATTGTGTTTCTTAGGGGTGTCTCCTCCACCTCCCCACAGAATGCAATGAACTCCCGATTCCCCAGGTCACCTACAGGACATATGTCCAAGGGATGGGGATCTCCTGCCTTCCAGAGAATTTGAGGGGAAGAAATGACCTTTTCCTGAGACAGGACCATCTCAATTTAAAAAAAAAAAAGAGAGAGAGAGAGAGAGAGAAGAAGAATGAGCTCAGGAAGGGACAAAACCAAGCTCTTGAACCTTGCATTTTTAGGATATGCAATCCTTTACCCAAAAATAATAAGAGCTAACAAACATGCGGCATTTATCATGTTCCAGGCACTATCCTAATACATTGCACACCTGATAGAATGCAGTTCTCACAGCAGCCCAATGATGTACTGTTATTATCTCCAGTTTACAAATGAGAGAACGAAGGTACAGAGAGGTGACGTGACTTAACTCATCCCAGGCTCTCCAGGAGGAGGTCCGATTCCAGATGCTCTGTCATGAGACATTGCAAAGCCCATCCTCACAGCACTAACTGTGGAGTAACCTTTCCAAATTTGCTTCTATCTGCTGTTGTGCTAGCCTAACAATCACAGTTACTTCCACTCACCCTTTCTCCCTGCAGCCCCCGACAAAAAGCAACCCCCACCCGCCACATGCCTAAAGCTTCTGTTAGGATTTTCACAGCAAGTCGCTGGGCAGAGTTTTCCTCTCTCCTCCTCTTTCTCCTTTTCCTCTTTCTCATTCTTCTTGGTTGCCTGTCCTTTGTGTTTCTCAATTTCATCTATCTCCTGTCTCTCTGTAATTTGTTTCCTATTTGGTCTGCCTGCCTCTGTGTCTGCTTCACATGGTGTGTGTGTGTGTGTGTGTGTGTGTGTGTGTGTGTGTGTGTGTGTGTGTATCACAAGGCAAATGGAAGCAATATACCTTCTGACAGCTCCCCTACGCACATACACACATACACACACACACACACACACACACACACACACCATTCAGCCGGAGAGCTATTTGCTGCCAGCATCAGCAAATAGCACTAAAAAAAGAATAAAGTCACCTTTGAAAGACCCTGAGAGAAAGTGAGTGCAGTCAGATGAGGAAAGCACTTGTCTATTCTGGGATATCAGGATGCACTGCTTACCCAGCCCCATCCAACCTACTGCCAGCCGCCCCTGCTGCTGATTTTTCTGTCCTATAATTCCCCAGATGGATCCCTGCAGAGACCCATCCAGTCCGGGATCCCCACTCTCGTGGTAGGCTCCCTCAGACGCAGCCCCACCAAGGTTGTTCGGCCTCAGCAGTTCCAATTCTACCAGCCACAGGGGGTCCCCTCCTCCCCCTCGACCATGGTGGTAGACATGGGGTCCAAGCCTGCCCTCGCCAGGGAGCCCGCCCTCACGTGCATCAGCAGGGGCAGCGAGGCCCGGATCCACTCGGCAGCCAGCTCCCTCATCATAGAAGACAAGGAAATCCCCATCAAGAGTGAGCCTCTGCCAAAACCACCTGCATCTGCCCCACCATCCATCCTGGTGAAACCAGAAAACTCAAGAAATGGCATCGAAAAGGTAGGATCAGAGTGACATTGGGGGCCCGACTCTTTCGATCACCTACTATGCATAGTGTCTCAGCTCTGAGATTTTAGTGTTGGTGAACAAGGAACCAAAATTGCAACCTTGAAAGAATCCTCACACACAACACTCCTCCCCTCCAACTCCCCACCAAGCCATGGCCAACATCCCCACATCACCCACGCCCTCCCTACATGTGTTACTGATTTGCCTTTCTGTTTCCTGAATATTTTGTACATCTTTTGAGGCCCAAAAGTGGCTTGAAAAAAAAGCATGACTTTGGCATTAGACAAATCTTGTTTTGAATTCCAGCTCTGCTGCTTGCTAGCTGGGTGACTTTGGTCAAAATACTTCACCCTTCTGAGACACTTACTTTGCATAATCTGTAAAATGGAGGTAGAAAAAGTAGTGGCCACACAGTATTGGAGTGGAGATTAAATGAGATATGTAAAGTGCTTACATAGGTACATAGAGTTTGACACATAATTATGCATTGTATAAAAGAGGCAACTGAGACACAGGATAATGTAAGCGACATCGAGGTGACACTGAATGATAATGACTGCAACTACCTTATTGTGACCTCCGTGGCAGAGGTCAGATCTGTTAACTTCTAGTTCAGGACTTTTCCCACTAGAAGACATAAGAGTTTTTGTAAAAGGCTTATGTTCTCAGTAATATCTGTGAAGCAGGAGGGATGGTGGCAAGAGAAGGCAGTAAGAAAGTTAAGTGATGCTTATTGCTGTCTTTTAATTTATGGAACATCACCATCATCATCACATCATCACCATCACCACCTCCATCACCACTGCCGTCAACATCATTCCACCATCATCGTCCATTCCCCTCACAATGGAAAGAGGATGTGATTCCCCCATTGGTTAACCAGTTACCGAATACTAACAAGCTGGCTGACACGGTGCTGAGTATTTCATGTGTCCCATCTATTTAATCCTGACAACAACCTTCTCAAATAGGAGTTAGTTTCATCCTCATTTTAAAATTAGGAAATGGCAGCTCATGAAGTTAAAGAACATTACCCAAGACCACACAGTTGACACATAAGTGTGAAGCAGAATCCAGATCTGATACAAAACTCATGCTCTTACTGCTAAGCTATAAGCTCATAGGGAAAGGCGTTGGAAAAAGCATCGACAGATATAAAGGTTGAGTTCTTATTCCGAATTACAGAAATAATTCAGAGTTTTCTAGGCCCCAGTTGCCTATTATTCCAAGCTTTTAGATACAACTATAAGCATTTCATAAATGCCCAGACCTTAGCTAGATATGACGAGGGTCAGAAAGTATGAAGAAACTCAGATCTTAGTGGGGGACACTAGGATTGAATTACATGGGAGAAAGATGTCATTCCTGAGCAGTATCACAGAACGCTTTATTAGGCCCTAAGAGAGAGACTGGCTAAAGCAAATACTGTACCTATAGGTACCCGGCAGATATATAACAGGCTAGGAGAGGTGAAAGGAAAGAGGAAGAGGGGGAATTGGCATAAACTAGAGACCTCGCATCTCATGTAAAGGGGGCACGGCTTCTCAGGTCCAGTCAGCTGTTGTCAGAATGAGGCATAGGCCCAGTGTGCCAGAGCTTTGATTTTTTTTTTTTACAAGACATATGAAATTCTGATTTTTATATGCAATCTCTCAATTTTTGTGTGTTGGCAAGTCGATCAAACCCTCAAACATTCTGCAGGCTAAATTCAGCCAGCAGGTGTCCAGTTTGCAAACTGTGCTCTAAGGATTTATAAGGCCATTATGGAAATCTCTAAATGGAGTCATCAGGAGAGAGGCCTCAAAGAAAAGGAAAGCCTTGAGATTGGCCTTAATAGTACGTAGAGAGGAGAGAGGCAAGGTAAATTTCTTTTATCTTCCAGAAGGGATCATACCCTCTGGCCTCAGGCTGTTTTCATAGGCGGTGGCCTACCCTATTTCTCCCAGATAAGTCCTAATCCTTTTGTGGTTCTCAATTGAAAGCCTCTGGGAAGACTTCCCTGGCTTCTCCACTGTTAGATGCTCCTCTGCATTCTCAGCATCTTGTACTTCCTCCATCGTAGCACTTGACACTTGTGGTAGGCACAGATATTTGCAGAATGAATGCATAAATGAGGCATTTCAAGTGGGGACAAGTATAGGGAAATAGACATCTCCCACCTCACCTGTGTCCATTTCCTCTCCTTTCTCTCGCAGCAAGTCAAAACCGTGAGATTTCAGAATTACAGCCCTCCTCCCATCAAACATTACACCTCCCATCCCACCTCCGGAAAGCCTGAACAGCCGGCCACCCTCAAGGCATCCCAGCCTGAAGCAGCGTCCCTGGGCCCAGAGATGACCGTCCTATTTGCCCACCGAAGCGGCTGCAACTCCGGACAGCAGACAGACCTCCGGAGAAAGTCAGCTCTTGGCAAGGCCACAACCCTGGTGTCCACTGCCTCAGCCACGCAGACCGTGTTTCCCAGCAAATGAACCTACGGGTGGCTTTTCCTAGACCCCAAAGAGGTGAATTGCATTTAAATACAGTCTGCCTCCACTGAGGACATCCTGCCATTCTTTGGGGACTTGAGTATGCGTCCTTGTTCTTCCTATTTTACCTTCAGGGAAGGAAAGGTGGGAGCAAGAATTCCTGCCCTGGGTGGGAGGATAGATGGCGTGGCCTTCCAAATACTCAAACATAATGATTTGATACCTCAAGGCTCGCTTACTCAGACCAAGGAGTGAAAAATTGTCATGCCCACCTTATGCCCCAGCATGGAGTATGTGGCCTCTTGTTGTCCCCGTGTTACTCTGTAGACTTTCTGTGGTGTCCTAAAGGGGGCTGCAGCAGGGGTGTGACAATGGTGGGATTGTTGGCATTGCTTCTTTGACCTTACAGTATCCTTAACAAGCATTAGAACAACTTCTGCCATCTTCTGGGGCCTGTACACTAGCCACTAGTAGCTGCCATATCTTTTTCCCTCTATAAAGTCATAATCCTGGCTGCAAAGGGAGAATTTCTGCGAGGGGTGTGAGGTGGATACTTTGAACATTCTGAGAATCCAATAAAACTAGAAGGAGTCAGCTTCCTGAGTATGCTCCACTTCAGAAGGTCAGAGAGATCACTGAGTACCAAATATCAAAAGATTATCATACTTTAATCTTCTCGATCTGTTTTCCCACCTATAATTCTATGCGATAGATAAGCAGAAAGCATATGGCTGTGGATAGGGCCATGTATGGCATTATGGACAATTAATTCATCCTGGCTCTATAGTCTGATTTCAAGAAAACACAGCGTGCTTACAAACAATCTTATATGGGGTTGGGGTTTAGATATATAGTCTGACTTCAAGAAAGCACAACTTTCTTCAAGAAAGCGGTGGCTCACGCCTATAATCCTGGCACTTTGGTAGGCCAAGATGGGCAGATCACTTGAGGTCAGGAGTTTGAGACCAGCCTGGCCAACATGATGAAACCCCATCTCTACTAAAATACCAAAATTAGCTGAGCATGGTGGCACATGCCTGTAATCCCAGCTACTCTGGAGGCCAAGATACGAAAATATCTTGAACCTGGGAGACAGAGGTTACAGTGAGCTGAGATCACACCACTGCACTCCAGTCTGGGCGACAGAGCAAGATTCTGTCTAAAAAAAAGAAAAAAAGAAAGCAACACATGCTTAAAAACAACCTTATATGGGGTTGGGGTTAGAATCTATATTTGGATATATATTGTTTGCATTGCAACATTCCTGACTTTCCCTGCTTTCTTCTCACTTGGGGCAGATGAGCAGTTTCACCCACAAGGCAATAACATCAGTGCGAACATGGCAGCCCGAGGTTGGGGTGGGAGTGATTCCTGGGGGAAAGCTGCTATAAAAGGGGTAGCACAAAGAAGGCTGAAGGAGAAAACGGGGGAAAGGAGGGGAAAGGGGGAGGGTAAAGAAAATATGGAGGAAAGAAAGTAGCCATAAGGGGTGAAAGAGGATTGAGGGAAAGCACAAAGGAAGAGGCTAAAGGAGACAAGGGGTGGGGCAACCTTACATTCCCTGACAGGGCGAGAAAAGGACAGGGTCTGCGATGAAGAATGGGGCAAAACTAGATGACCCCACAAAGATGGAACTGACGTGGAGCAGGAGCAGCCAGTCAGAGCCTTGTAATCAGGATAGAGGAGGCATCCCAGGAAGCCAAGGCAAAGCTGTGAGACAACCCATTAAGTCTCATTAAACTTAATTGTTGTGATTTACCATTTATTGCATGCCCATCAATGTGGGCACTTTAATGCATAAATAACATTTGCTACTAAGGCTGGGTGCAAGGAGAAAGAAAGGAAGAAAGATAGGAAGAATGGAAGGAAGGGAGGGCAAAGCTGTGAGACAACCCATTAAGTCTCATTAAACTTAATTGTTGTGATTTACCATTTATTGCATGCCCATCAATGTGGGCACTTTAATGCA
>NW_012122932.1:184009-192088 GCF_000951035.1 Colobus angolensis palliatus
AAGGAAGGAAGGAAGGAAGGAAGGAAGGAAGGAAGGAAGGAAGGAAGGAAGAAAGAAAGACATGTCTAATTAGACCTTTCCCCTAGATAGTTCTTGAAGGTCATGGGATTCAAAACATGTGTCTTTTACACACCCACTCACACACTCGGCAAATGGAATTGTCCACAGACTTTTTCCAGACCTTAATAAAACAAAACAAAACAAAACCATACTCCTCCCATAAAATACTGCCATTGTGTCAGACCTTTGGGACTGGTAGAGCCAACATGATAGCACGTTGTTCTAACGATCTCATCATGTTTGGGTCCATATCTCACAAACTTTGGGTCAGTATCTCACATTTGTGGACTCAAACAAACATGAGATATTGACCCATTAGTTCCACAAAATCAACATGCCCAAATCCGTGCCTCATTGAACTACATATAATAATCCAGATGGAGAAATGAGATAAAGTCCAAGAACAGGGAGGCATTGTGTGACTGGTCAAAGTATAAGTACCTATACCTCATCTTTATCAAAAAGCACTCTCAATGAGTTTGGCAATGTTTAGCCGTCTACTCTACACTCAGAGTGGCAGAGATATGGCATGACTGGCTGACCAAATATTTAGTCTATTCCTCAGTGGCAATGTATCCAGTTAATTTTTAAGTTTTGTGGCTGACAAGCAAGGTGCTTAGATGGAATGGAGATGTCCATGCCTTCCAAATGAAATGAAATATTCTTCCCACTGTCTATCTATTATCTCTATGGGATAACCTCTCTGAGAGATGCAAACAACTCCAAACCTTGCCACCTCCACTCCCTCCAGCCTCTTCACCCACGTACAGCATCCAACTCACCCTCTCCCAAAGCAAATCCCACCTTTTGGAGTTTTAAGAGGGCTTTAAAGGGGCAAAGGATGTTTTGTCCAAGTAAAAGTTGGCTTCACTGGCAGCTTTAACTCATTCATTCCACCAACATGCTTTGTAAATTTATTGTTTTATTTTTTGTAGAGATGAAGTCTCACTATGTTGCCCAGGCTAGCGTCAAACTCCTCGGCTTTGCCTCCCCATGCCTTGGTCTCCCAAAGTGTGGGATTACAGGCATGAGCCACCACACCCAGCCCCAACATGTTTTTAACATCTACTATGTGCTAGGCACAGCAGTGAAGATGATAAACACATCCTGTCATGTAATTTCCACCATATCCCTATAAGGCAGGTAGATTGTCCCCATTTCAGAGAAGGAAACTGAAGCTTGAACGTTAACCACAGATGACGGCAGAGCAAGGACGCAGTCTCAAAATGTCTGACTTCAGAGACCAACTTGGGACTTGCTGCATGAACCAAAAACCCATCCTTGACTTTAGGATACTGACTCTGGACTGCCAGGAGGCAGCAGAGTGCATTTTTGGTTGCAAATGCAAAAGAGCCTAGAACGCTCCGCTGTGCGCAAACACAGTTCAGGTCTTCATTTACCACTTTTTGACCATGGGATGTCAGGCAAGTTACTTAATCTCTCAGAGCCTCATTTTCTTACGTAAGAATAATACAGTGTAGTGCCAACCTCATTGGGATATTCTGAGGATTATCTGAGATGATGATACAAAGTGACTTAAACAGTACTGGCATGATGAACACCTAACAAATTTTAGACTGGGATGTTTTTAAGCAAGCAGGCTGTTGAAATTTCACGTGAAGAAATTCTAACAGAAGGGCCTGCCCAGAACTGTGGTGCTAAAAGGAGACTGACACAGACTCGTTTTGAAAGTCAGAACAGAGTCTAAGCTGAGTCCTGAAGGACAAGAGAGAGTCAGATACACAAAGTGGTGGGAAAAAGGGTATTCCAAGCAGGAGAAGATCTTCAGCATTTGGGTTTAAATGTAGCAGTGGACCCAAATTCGCTTAATACTTAGAGGAATTTATTCCCTTGTGGAACATTCCGGAGATCCCAGGTAGAACCCCAGCCCCTCAAATCTGAAGGTGAAAATTCCGTCTTGTGAGAGCATCACCCCTCAGCTAAGGTTCAGACAGTACCCAGGAAGAGTGCCCCTTTGCCCTGTGGTTAGACTCTGGCATTTTGGTGCTATGAAAACTGCTAAGAGTAGGATTTGATTGGGGGAAAACGGGAGACATCTGAGTAGGGAAGGCGGATCGTGCCCAGCTGGGGGGATACCCTGAGGACCACACCTGAGGAGATGGTCCCATTGAGCAGCATCAAGATCTTTACTTAGGACTTGTCTCTTTCCCTTTGTGTGTGGAACCCGCCTCACCCTCACCCTTCACCCATTCCACGGACAGGGCTTTCAGAGCAGGAAGAGTTTAAAGCAGCACCCCTACCTGTGTCTTGATGAGATGCAGAACTGACTCAAATCATGGCTCAGTGACCTCCAGTCTGTCTTGAAAAGTCAGGGGGGTCCATCCACGGCAGGCCTGCCTTCCCCGGCAGCAGCAATCCAGGGGGCTGGATCAGGGTCAAGGCGGCTTCAAATAAATGAACATTCATTCTTCAACGTGCTGCATCACAGCAACCTGCTTCACTCACCCACATGACCTGCCCCTGAATTAGGCTTATTCCCCCCAGAGACTGTGCTGGACCCCATCTCTCAAGTCCTCATAACCCCCTAGAAAGTCGCGGCTGGATACTTAGGAATCAGCTGATCCAGGACAGTCAGGTCTTAGGAGTGTAGTAAGCCTGGCCTGGGCCCTAGGGAGTCTCACTCAGTAGTTTGGAGGTGGGTTCTGGGTGTCTGTGCTTTTAACAATATCCCTAAGTGATTCTGATTCACATAAAGTGTGAGGCTCCAATCCACCTTTCTCATATGGTATGGCAGAGCCAACATTCAGTCCTGACATCCAGCAGGAGTGTGGCCACACTGGTTGGTAGAATGTCAAAAGAAGTTTGTACTAATAGGTGAACAGTGGATGCTCTGAGCTCCCCAAGGCCTCCTCACACCCACAACCTGGTCCTTCCCTCAGGTGCTCCCCATCACTCTAACATCCAGCACCTAAAAGCTCAGGCCAGGTGCAGCTAAGACTTCCAGCTATAAAGCCCTTCTCCATTCCAATTGGCCGGTGCCTATGCCATCCTGGTTGCTAAATATCTTAACTGTGACCCTGGAGTAGAGCATAGGACCCGGAGAGGTCACTCAGAAGCCAAGAGCTCTGTTAATAAGCCCAGCACTCCTCCCAGCCCACTCCTGACCACTGTCCAGCCCTTGACAATCACCTTCACCTGGTCCTTGGCCTAGGAAAGGCGCTGCATGGGAGGGAGGGCAGCTCCATGCTCGCTGGTCTGCCTTTCTCAGCTACACCTTCAAAGGCCTCAGCAATGCCTGTGAGCTTCCCAGCTCCTCTGCCATTGGTTTGGCAGGTACGGAAATTATCTGTTTCCATGAGAGGAGCAAGCATCCATCCTCATCCTCTCACCCACGTCTGACCACACAGGCAGCCACAGAGCTTCTGGACTCCCTTCCTGGGAAGTGAACAGCTGTGGCAGGCAGAACGGCAAAGTCCTATCAAGTCTCTCCAGCTGGGACCAAGTGCTTAGCAAGCTGGCACGGGGTAGTGCCGGGCCAGCAGCTGCCGCCACTGATGCTTCTCTTGTTTATATCTTGAGAGAAAAGACCCTGATTCTCTCTTTGGCTAAGAGAAGATAGTACTAGTACTTCCAGCAGCCTCTCAGATGACCATGAAAGACAGTCACTTAGGTAATGTGTTTGGCAGGCAGGACCAAACCAGAGGCGTTAACTCCAAAGATCCTTGCAGCAAATCGATGTCATGGAGAATAAATAATACAAGGACATTTTATTTGAAATAGATCAATGTTAAATGATCAAGCAGACCATTTTCCAGGCCTAGATTATGTCCTAGACCAAAGCAGGAACAGTGTTCCCAGGAGGCCCTCTGCCCACTGATCTACACTTTGACAAACACAAGGCAGCGAAGTGGGATCTAAGGTGTGCCATCAAGTCAAAGATGGTGGGGGATGATGGGGGGCATGGAGGAGGTTACAGATGCACCCATCCGTCCATCTATTCACTCAACAGCAGTGATCTGTCACCCACTCTGGACCAGACTCTGTGAGAAGCAATGGAGATACAGTGGTTGACGGGAGAGATGAAAATAGATACAGCCCTCATAGAGTGTTGTTTATTCCTTATTAATTTTTTCTGGATTTGGGGCCTCCTGTCTGCTTTTCTCCCCTTTTTATTATTAAATGCTTCACAGATATGAAATTATACAGGATCATAAAAATAACCATATACCTGCCACCCAGCTTTTCTAAAAATAGTAATTGTCAATATCACTGAGGTCCACTGTGTGCCTCTCCCAATCCCATTCCTTTCTTCCCCTCCCCACAACTTCCCTCACAAACACTACCCTGCATCCCGCACTTATCTTTCCCATGTAATCCTCCCACACATGTACCATGTGGAATTTTTAGTGCAACCCGTAGAGATATTTGGTAAACACTACTCAAAGCAAATATTGCCACCTAAGGCCATAGATACTCTGCTTGAAGATTTGAGCTCCCATCTGGCTTTTGCGCCTCAGATTCTAAGGCTTTGATTCATTGCTGGGAACTGATGTTGATGCACCAATATGTCTGGTTTTGAGAATCCTGGTTTGGAGGAATTTTGACAAGAATTTTTCCAACTACACCTGTTTTGGGAGACCTTGTTGCTTCCGAATGGGGAAATACAGGCTGTGGCCATGCCCAAATTGCTTTTAAGTGATTTGGGGGCTTTTAAAGTAACTCTCCTCTGGGCCTTGCCCGGGACCTCAAGGTAGCCAACCATAGAAACCAAAAGCAGCTTCTCAGAATACGAAACTGAAATGAGATCTTGCTGCTGCTGCTGTTAATCTTTTAATAAATTATCATAAGAACCTTGTGAGTATGCAGGGAAATGCTTGTTTATTTTTTGTGTGTTTTTTGAGACAAGGTCTCATTCCCCTCACCCAGTCTGGAGTGCAGTAGCACAATCTCGGCTCACTGCACCCTCAACAGCCCCAGCTTAAGATTCTCCCACCTCACCCCCACAAGTAGCTGGGACTACAGGCATGTGCCACCACACCCGGCTAATTTTTGTATTTTTGTAGAGGTAGGCTTTTGCTATGTTACCCAGACTGGTCTCAGACTCCTGGGCTCAAGCGATCTGCCTGCCTCACCCTCCCAAAGTGCTGAGATTACAGGTGTGAGCCACCACACCTGGCCCGGGAATGCTATTTTTGTCTCCAGACTACAGATCAGAAAACTGAGACTCAGAATGTTTCAATTCCTAGCTTAAGATCACAAAACTAGTTTGAGGTGTAATGGAAACTGAAAAAAAAAAAAAAATAACAACTCTGACTCCTCATCCAGCAATAATTGCCATCATGTATCAAGCACCTACTATATGCCAAGCACTTTACATGCTACATACATTGTGTCATTTAATTTTACCCAACCCTATGACAAGAAGTACTGCTATTTTCTCATTTTAAAGATTAGAATTGAGGCTCGGAGGTCAAATGACCTGTCCAAGGCAACAAGGACTGGAACCCAGGACTCTAAGCCAAAACCTTAATCCCTCTTCTTCGATGGCAACTATCAACATGGTTGAGATTGGAGGGCATGGACAAATGAGATGTGCTGCTGAGCTAGCTAGGATGGGGATGGAGATGGAGGAGGGTTTATCACAGAGGGTCAAGCCCTCCCAGAGAAAAACCATGAGGTTAGGTCTTGCTCTCCAACAAGTAGGGGTGGGAAGTAAGATAACTGAGAGTTTTATGCACAAAGAAATCCAAAAAACAAATCTACCGCTGCTCCAAGAGTTACCAGACACAGCCAAACCACTTGAAAAACAACTGAAGCTTGCAATGTGGTTCTGGGTCATTGACATCAAAACACAGTGATCATTTTGCATTCCCCAGGTCACTCTGTCTTCGTGAGATTATTTCTGGTTTTGCCTGTCCTCACTCTAAATGATACAGAGCAGAGTTCCACAAGAAGAGGGATATGATTTCCAAAATGACCCCCACTTCCATCTCCTCTGCAGAACAAAAGGGCTCAAGGGGCTGACATCTTCTTCCAGTGTTCCTTGCTGGTGTTTATCCAAAGTTCAAATGCAATTTCCTTTGGGGGTAGATACACACCCACATATGCAAGCTAATTAGGCAAATGGGGTCACTGCTGGATGGACAAGAGCTGCAGCCTGATAAGGACTAAAAGAATGCCAGCCAAGACCTAGGGAGAAAGGCAAAAGACATCTGCAGAGGCTGTTTTGTGCACTGTGTGCATTTTGTGTTAATGCTCTTGCAATTAGTGCTAGCATGGCCGACTGACTTGATGAGAGCCATTTTTGATGTCGGGGTTTGACTGCTGTAGGTCACACATGTCCCGGAGGCTAGCACCGTCCTAATGACCTTCCCATGAGAATCACAACTCCCTGACCATCCAAGAGGATTGTGAAGGCTATTTGCGTTCAGGAGACCCTCACAAATAAGTAGAAAGGAAGCTTGAGTCACAATGTACGGAGGCAGCTAAAACAGGCCTAGAGGTCCAAAAAGGAATTCAAATAAATAGTGCCTTCAAAAGGTGGTACCCAGATTCCTGCTAGCCCCATCACCGCCTTCTCTCCAATTCTGTAAGAGATGTCTTATGTCTCTGTCAAGGAGAGGGTAGAGGATGACATTGCACAAAGAGGACATGTCAGTCACAGCTAGAGAGAGATAGCACTAGCTTCCATGGCGAGGAATGAAACATCAGTCAGAAGGGGTGATACTGTTTGGAAGGGAAGGCTAATTTTAGATATCAGAACCACATTTCTAAATATTCTGTTCTGCACATGCTATTTATAAGCTGAATTCTTTTTTAAGCTTAAGTTGTTTTTAGATGTTGGCAAGTTTTGGAGCTTAGGACTTCTTTGTTATGGGGGCCTCCAACAGAGAACTAAAAGCATCAGTCAAGGACCGGCTATGTTCCCAGTCCACTAGAATGTCACAAGATCTGGAGAAGTAATTAATATAATAGCTGGGATGATGAGATTTGGAACTGGATCACTTGGGGCTTTCTCACAGCTTTGTTACTGGCTATGTTTCCTTTGGCAAATAACTAAAGAAACTTGGAAAAGTGACATGTCCCTAGACCTCAGTTTTCTCATTTGTAAAATGAGGATCAGACCATGCACCTCCTAGTAGAGTTCTCAGCAGGATTAAACACGTTCAGGCATGTCCAGCTCTGAGTACGGTATTGGGTACATAGAAGTGCTCAATAAATGGTAGCTATTACCATTTATGTAGATGTAGAGGCACAATTCAAAACAAAGAGTACAAGGGCAAGCTAGGCTTTATCAGACAGAAGTGAGAGGGGAGAACAATGAGAGTGTTTTAGTTGTCAAAAGAGCTTCATGAAGAAGAAAGATTTTGAAAAATGAGCAGCACAGAGAAATGTGACATGAAGAGGGGAGTGCCTGGACTCTGGAGTCATACATCCCTGGGTTCAAATCCTGACCCCACGTGTCAGCTGTCTGACCTTGGACCAAGTTAACAAACCTCTCCGAGCCTTTCTTTACTTATCAGAAAAGTGGGAGCAATAATCAGCACTTCACACTGTGACTGGGAAAATCGAGTGAGGCGAGGCCAGATGTTGGTATGCAGAAGGGGACCCAGAAGTGGTAGCTGTTGGAGAAATTTGCAGGATGACATAGGCTTGAAAGCAGGATGAACAGGAAGAATGCTAAATATAAGAATGGAATCTCAGGCCGGGCATGGTGGCTCACGCCTGTAATTCCAGCGCTTTGGGAGGCTGAGGCGGGCAGATCACAAGGTTGGGAGTTTGAGACCAGCCTGGCCAATATGGTGAAACCCCGTCTCTACTAAAAATACAAAAATTAGCCAGGCGTGGTGGCGGGCACCTGTAGTCCCAGCTACTTGGGAGGCTGAGGCAGGAGAATCGCTTGAACCTGGGAGACAGAGGTTACAGTGAGCTGAGATCACACCACTGCACTCCAGTCTGGGCAACAGAGCAAGATTCTGTCTAAAAAAAAGAAAAAAAGAAAGCAACACATGCTTAAAAACAACCTTATATGGGGTTGGGGTTAGAATCTATATTTGG
>NW_012122932.1:193643-209769 GCF_000951035.1 Colobus angolensis palliatus
CCACCACGCCTGGCTAATTTTTTGTGTTTTTAGTAGAGACAGGGTTTCACCGCCACTAGCAGTCTTTCATTTATCAAACATTTTTGATCATACAATGAACAATTGGAGAATAAGTGAATTCCCTCTTGTCCTGACAAGAAGGCCTGTCATAGGAAGGATGAACATAAGGAAGATGTTACTGGAGTTATTACAAACGGAGAGACAAATTACCGCCCTTTTCTCCACCCTGTTCCCAATCTCTAAAACAAGGGACTTGGCTTAGGCACTAGCATTCAGGACTGTGAGATCTTAAGAACTCACCTTTTAGAGGAATTGGCCCTCACAGCTCTTTAAAGCAGTAACTATACAGCAAACAAAAAGCAAACTGACATCTAAAAAAAAAAAAAAGCAGCCAAAATGGTTGTTTGGAATTGTATACATGTATACATGAGACATAAAATATCATTTCCTTTGTTATCATTAGGGTATAGTTATTGAATTTCTGCACCCATTTACTCATTCAGAAAATACTTATTACTAGTTGTGAGTCTCTTCTCTTCCTCCCTTTAGCCCTCTGCCCTCTCTCTCTCTCTCTCTTTCTCTCTGCCCCTCACTCCCCCAACCTTTCTCTGGCACAGTATTTCAGAGCCCAGGATATAGATTTGGAACAGCTGAGTTGTACCTAAAGTGTGACTTGCTGTGACTTTAGGCAAGTCACTTCACCTATCTGAGTTTCAGTTTGCTCATCTATATAAAGGGAATAATAATAGAAGACATCTCACAACACCACACAAAATAAACACTAAGGTATTATTATCTTTGTTACTGTCCATTATTATCCTTTGATAGATAGGAATGTAAAATTTATGGAACTCAACTTAGGAAACTGGGACAGGTTTTTAGGACAGAAGAAATTCTAGTAACAAGTGTGACAGCCACTGTTTAATGACCTGTTTCTACCTGTAGGATTTTCTGTTCTTTGAGATAATTACGAAGCAGGATCACAAGAAATATCCTTCAGGAGGTATTTTAATCCATAATAATAATTTTGAGCCAACAATTATAGAGTCCCTGCTATGTGTCAGACACTGTTCTATGTGCTTTACTGATATCAAACATCGACTTATTTAAAACTCCCACAAACAGACAAAATAAATACTATTACTACTCCCATGTTACTGGTAGAAACTAAGGCCTAGAGAGATTAAGAAACTTCCATAGGGTCACAAGGCTAGGAATTGTGGAGTTTGGAAATAAACCCAGGCAATCTGGCTCCAGTCTGTGGCTGCTAACTGCTTTCCACTTCAGTTAAGGTTGAGCGAAAGGCTAGACACAGTGGTTCATGCCTATAATACTAGCACTTTGGGAGGCCAAGGCAGGTGGATCACCTGAAGTCAGGAGTTCAAGACCAGCCTGGCCAACATGGCGAAACCCCATCTCTACTAAAAATACAAAAATTAGCTGGGCATGGTGGTGGGCACCTGTAATCCCAGCTACCCAGGAGGCAGAGGTTGCAGTGAACCAAGATCGCGCCACTGTACTCCAGCCTGGGGGACAAGAGTGAAATTCCATCTAAAAAAAAAGATTGGATGAAAAAGCTATCTCCAGACATCAGGGGGGTTTGGTGATGTTTCTGTTTTTGTTTTTTACTTCAAATAGACTTGTCTTCTGAGTACTCAGTAAACAAAGAATTATTACCTGCCTAATCCCAAACCCCCTGGCCTGTAGACACGGTACTAATAAGGGCTGCTACTTCATACTGCACAATGCCAGCCTAGGAAAAGTCACACCTCCTAGCATTGATGGGATTTTTGGGGTGCCTATTAAAATGTCAGTTGATCTTGGAGTTGAAGTTCTTTCTACATCATTTAGCACAACCTGGAAGGTCAGATTAATGTGGCAGCCAGCTTTCCCTTGGCAGTAGCTTCCTTATTACTTCCCTGCCCCTGCACTTGTTCTCAGAAATGTTCCATCACAATAAATGTAGTTAAAAAGAGCAAACAAACCACTGCTACTGGCTTGGAATGCAGAAACTGTAATCTGGGAGGGACATTTTCACAGCTGCCGACACCAAGACTGATAATACAGATCAAAGCGGCCATCTCTGAGCCCACTGTGATATTAACAGGTTGAACCTTCTCCATAGGTGGACACCCAGTATCAGCACTGGCACCAACCTAGGCACAAGGAGGAGAGGCAGGATATGTCTAAGGCAGACTGCCTTCCTTTTGAGGGCTAAAACTGGTGAATAACCAAATGAAACCCCCGCCCATGTTCAGTGGTGTGTAGTGAAGACAACATAACTCCAAATCATGTGTAATTTATTGACATGGTGAGACACAGAATGCATCCTCGTAATCACAGAATGCCTGTTTCTCCCGCTGAATGCAAAGCAGCCACCTGGAGCCTCTGACAGCTCTTACTTGCTGTTGTGCTGAGTGGAGCACATTAGCTAATGAGGAAGTGCTGCATTGCATTTGCAGGTACTGGGAGCTCGGAGCAACTCAGTTTTGAGCCCAAATGTGGTTGCCTGCTTGAAAGCTGGGGCTTCTCTGGTACACTGGGTCTCTGGAGCCGCAGATCTTAGTTCTGCCTTCATAAGTTGGGAGTTTAGGTAAGACTCCCCAAATTGATGTGATAAGACTTCCACAAATGGCTTGTAAGATCTGACTGTTCCACACCACCCCCACAAAGAATCAGGCTGTGATCATTATTAAAGTTTCCCCAAAGAGAAAACTAGCCTGTTACATCAGCACGAGTCCCTGGACAGAAAAGAAATCAGGGTCTAGATGAAAGAAAATTGGACAGGAGATAGAAAATTATCGAACCAATTTCCCATCATCCTTTTAGCTTTCTCCTTTCCTCCTCCAGCATGGTTAGTTTGGACTTTATTTGTACTCAGAAGGGCCAAGAGTCATGCAAGAAAGTCATAAAGAACGACCTCCTGTTATGTGCAATCAAACCACCTGCCCTCACCTCACAAGGCACTGCCAGACAGGTTTGGCTGCACTTTCCTCTGGAGCATCCTCAGCCCAGGAAGAGAAAGGAGGCGAGAGATTGGCCAGGGAGGGGAGGATATTGATTCCATGTGTGAGGATCATAGGACTGCAGGCTGAGTTTGGTCATCAAAATACAATATTTGAGACCTCAGAGAAATTCTAGGGGCTCATGGATTTTAACTTTTTATTGTTGAAATAAATTCAGACTGTTATAAATGTTTGCTAAAATAGTGCAAAGAATTCCTGTAAACTCTCCCACTAGGTTCCCCAAAAGTTAACATTTTACCAGGTTCATTTTTATTTTTTCTGGACCATTTGAGAGTAAGTTAGAGACTAAATGCCCACTTATCCCTAAACATTTCAGTGTATATTTTTATAAAATAAGGATATGCTCTTACATAACCCTAACAAAATCAGGAAAATCAGGAAATCGATGTTGATATAGTACTATTAACTAGTCTACAGGTCTTATTCAATTGCCTTACTATTTTTTTAATTGTCCTATTTTCCGTTATAGAAAAATTATTTCACAAGTCTTTTCTAGGATCCCTTTCAAGACCACATCTTGCATGTAGTTGTCATACCTCTTTAGTTTCCTTTAATGTGGAACAGTTCCTCAAGATTCATTTTCTTACATGGTCTTGGAATTTTGAATAGTATAAGCCATTTGTTTTATGGAATGTCTCTCAATATGTGTTTGCCTGTTATTTCTTCTTCATCAGATTCAGGGTTTAGAGCAGGAGAAGGGGGCTTGGCAGTAACGGATGATAACCCATAGAATGAAATAGGAATCCCTGAGCCTATACGGATATAAATAAATAAATAAATAAATAAATAAATAAATAAATGTGGGAGAAGGAAAAGCTCTCCCTTATGGTCAAGTGCCAACCTCTAAGTGTAAAAGGAATTATGGAATTTAAAAAAAAACCATTTGGCAACCACTCAGTAATAATTGGTTCAGGCAATAACCATGAATGAATATTAAAACTAGTAGATGAAAACTTGAAAAGTCTCAGAATATCTGCTCGCAAGATACTTATTAGTCACAGAAGAAAAAAAAAATTACAACTTTACATAGACAATCACCTTAACCAAAACACCAAAGTTAGCATCACCAGCAATGGGGAAACAGATACTGTGTGCCTCCTGATACGATGCACTCAGAAGAACACAGCACCTCTTCTGTGAGAAGATGACTTTCTGCCCAAAAGGTGTAAGAATTCTGAAGAATTATAGTTCTTCCCAACTGCATTCGCACACAACAGATTCTGGAATCCTTTTTACTTTACAGAGCCTGCTTTGGTCATCTTCCCAGGACGAGTTCCTGACAACTGGGATGCAGAAGACAGCAAACGATCTGCCGGGATGGAAACTGCTCAATAGAGAGTTTGTGGACTGCATGATATTCCTTGAACGTCAGAGATGGTACAGGGATACCAACAGTCTGGCCTCCAAGACAGCAGAGTAATAGGAGGAAGAGCAAATCTGTCTTCACCCGCAGTATTAATGGGTAGTGGGCCAGAATGGAGAAAAGCAAGTGAGTCATGTGTTGCTACAGGTTACACCAGACTCCCATCCCTCTGTTACTCACTGCTGTTGTCAAAGCCAAACTTTATCTTGCTAATTTCTCACAGCTTGGCACCTAACAAATGACAAGACAGGACATCCAATGCCTTCCAGCTCTGTGGTCTGACCTGTCTCTCCAGATCAAATTTAGAGTGATGCAGCAGATGACATATTCTCTTTGGTGCTCAATCCGAAGAGGCCAATGCTTCAGCACAATGTCCCCTAGCCATCACCCCAGCCTGACTCCCCACCAAGCATCCTGCATTCCTCTGCCACATCTTCATTCTTTTCCATTCAGTCTTTTCCCCCTGATACCTTCTGACCCCGGGGATTTCTAATAGAACATAGTGATCAAGGAAATAAAGACTTGGTACATAAAGAGTCTCAGACAAGAAAAAAATTCATGATGTTATATGAAAGATACCAAACTGTAATGCTTACAAAGAGGCTATTTCAAGTAGAAAGATATAAATATCACTTGTAACCATGCATCCTTTATGTTCATAAATAAGTCATCATAAAGAACAAGCCATTAGAAGACATTCTACTCGTTTTTTTTTTAAATAAAAAGGCTATAATCTAAAATACAATTTTAAAATTACCTGTGCTAACCTGCAAGAGACATTGCTCACATAAATGAAATTCATAAATACCCTGATGTTATTTGAACCATGTATTTTCATCTTCTCCTCCTCTCTTAAGACATCAATAAGAATTTGATTTTTAAAAGCACATGCTGCTCTGATTATCAAAGACAGTAACACAAGTGCAGCATCACTGGGATATGTTGGTTGTTTTAAAGTTCAGATCCTAATTTTACACTGAAGCATCCTCAGTTTTGCATCCAGCCCTGCTTGTAAACAGGAACCAGCATCAGCCAAACCAGGATCAGAGTAAGGATTGCATCTGCAGGTTACAGAAATGTTTTCTTCTATGTGAAACTGTCACATGCAGGGGTTAAACTGGCAGCCATCTTTTAATGTGATGAATAATTCGGACTTCTTAGCCATACCCTTCTCTCGGTTAACCACAGGAGGAAGTGATAACACACCAACAGAAGCCCCAGAGTTCTGGCTTAACTGCTAAGTGGCAGGTGAGAAGGGAAGAGGTGTGATTGAGCACACTGGCTATTTACACCTTGTCTTCAAAGCCCTCTTAGTCACATTTCCATCTTCATGCATTGGCTTCCGCCTTACGATTGAGCAATAGGAAACCACCACTCCTAAACCACCACTCCTAATTTTTTTAAAAAACACATCCTGTTTTCTAAGTCTCTGGGAACTTTCCACGAGGTATAGTGGAGGGTTTCATAAGGATTTAGCTCTTCCTTCGAACCTGCTTAGCCAGTAAACCAGATATTTTTTAAGCACAGCATACAGATTCCAAATGATCAAGGACCACAAAGTGTTGGGGATGTCAGGGAGGAGGCAAGGATGGGCTTGAATGATCACAAAAAGCCAACCCGGAAATGTGCAGTAGAATAGTTTGCTAATGGTGACATCTGAGTTTCATCTCCCGGAATTATTGTTTCTTATTACTACACTTCGGGTCATGGGGAAAGGGTGTTAAGGGTAAAAAGAGGAAGGAGAAAATAAAGAGAAAAAAATTCACACCTCCATGGAAGCATAAGCAGAAAAACTAGAGACTCTTGTGTCTCTGCTTATTTTTTTAAGTACAGTGTTTTTAATAGACCAAAGAGAATCTCTGAGTTAATATGTATGTGAATAATGTTTATAAAAGGGGTATGTGTTAGTCATTATGGAATATTGTATAAATAAACCTTACATATACAACATACATAAAAAAATGATTGCTTAGGGCAGTGGACACTTAAGGACTTCCAAACTTTTCATGTCTTCATCCCAAAAAATAGAGCGTTCTAGGGCTGGCAACTCATTCCCTTAGTATAGTCCACTGTAAAGCCAAGAGGTGTAGGGGCTTGTTTTCTGGTTTTGTAATTTGTAATAATCTGTATGGATTACTGTAAAATGTCTGTTGCATGTGTATTGGTGTTGTTTACCCACATGGAGTCATCAGGGATTTGTTCCACACTTTGTATCCTGGAAAACCAAAAGGAATTTTCATTTTTTTGAGACGGAGTCTCAATCTGTCGCCCAGGCTGGAGTGCAGTGGTGCCATCTCAGCTCACTGCAAGCTCTGACTCCCATATTCCCATATTCAAGCGATTCTCCTGCTTCAGCCTCCCGAGTAGCTGGGATTACAGGAGCACGCCACCTCGCCCTGCTAATTTTTTGTATTTTTAGTAGAGATGGGGTTTCACCGTGTTAGCCAGGATGGTCTCGATCTCCAGACCTTGTGATCTGCCCACTCGACCTCCCAAAATGCTGGGATTACAGGTGTGAGCCACCACGCCCGGTCTGGAATTTTCTAGTAAGAAGAAAAACATACAGAATGTGTCTTCACTGTTGGGTAACTCTCAAATTTGTAGCACTCTCCATTTTTTGTAAAACTGTGCTAATGGAATGTTTAATGTCAGAGTTATTGTCTCTCACTTCAATATCTAGTATTGGATAATGTTTCTCCTGGAAGCACAGATTCTTTTTTCAAGTCCTTTTTTCCTGGATTTAACATGTTCTTCTAGAGGACACCAGAAGTCATGACCCTAAGCCACCTCCCTTCAGGACCACTTTCTACCATTGGTTTTCAAAAAACTATCCACATGTTAATTCTGTTTTATGTTCTGTGATTCTGTGGTCGACTCAGTGCTTCAGAGTCCAGAGACTGACTTGGGTTAGTGGCCCTAATGAAGTGCTAAATTTTCTCTTTACCGCCGAGACTGATCAGAAGAAGCAAAAGGGAAAAGGGGGCTAGAGGTCCACTCACACCCTTTACATCAGACGAGAGGAGAACTGTGCCAGAAATCTGTGCATGAAACACCATCTGCTCTTCATGCAGGGAGGGGTCAACCATGTGAACGTGTAGAGGTTACTCGAGTCTCCTTTGCCAAAAACGTGCATTGTTCCCAGCTGTAAGTGTGTGAAGCCAAATACGTCTTTTAGCATGAAACAATAAAATGTTTATTTTCATTTAATAGGCTGTTCCTCAGGCCTGGATTTTTTTTTTTTTTTTTTTTCAGTAGTTGGTTTGGAGAGGGCAACACTTTGTCATAAATTAAATGTCAATAGTGAGCATTTGATTTCTCCCAAAGGGGTTTAGCTCCTGGCAGCTGCTCTGGACATCCAAAAGGGAGGGTTAGGAGGAGAGGAAATCACTTTGTCGAATGGGAATTGCTTAGTTTCAGTGGAGGTAGGTGGAGAAACAGGCAAGTAACACTTCCTTTTAAAGCTGAGCAGGCTGAATTCACTTCTGTGGAGCAAACTCTGGTTTGTACAACCATGAGGCCCCTCTTGGCTGGAAGTCTTCTCTGCCTGATTAGTGCAAAGGTTAGGTGCACAGCCTCAAGTGCCTGATTTCCTGTGTTGCCAGCCGTTTAGCCTTGGGTAAGTTACTTAACCTCTCTGTGGCTCAGATCCCTTTTCTAGAAAACAGAGATATAATAGCACCTTTCTGAGGGATGTTAAGGATAAATTTCTTAAAACACGTAGAGTGATTTGAACAGTGCCTGGCACATATAAGTGCTTACTAATATTAGTATCTTACCACCTTCACAATGTTTACCATATCCATCTACCACCTGTGCTATTATTTACTTAAAATTCTTATTTTATTGATTCAATTTTCTTTTTTGAGGTGGGAGCAACTTCATCTCTGGTATCAACTTTCATCTAGAATTTAATTTAAAGGAAAACTATATGTTCCCATGGTAAATTAGTATAATTTGGCTGGGTGCAGTGGCTTACACCTGTAATCCCGGCACTTTTGGAGGCCAAGGCAGGTGGATCGCTTGAGCCCAGAAGTTCGAGACCAGCCTAGGCAACATGGCAAAACCCTGTCTGTACTAAAAACACAAAACTTAGCCAGGCGTGGGGGCACATGTCTATAATCCCAGCTACTCTGAGGCACAAGAATCACTTGAACCCAAGAGGTGGAGGTTGCAGTGAGCCAAGATCATGCCACTGCACTACAGCCTGGGTGACAGAGCAAGATTCAGTCTCAAAGGAAAAAAAAAAAAGGAAAATTAGTATAATTTGCCACAAATACAAAGTAGCCATAAAACAGTGATCACACATATTTACTGAGTCCATCCTACCTGCCAGGCAGTGTGCTAAATGTCTTGATTTACAATCTTAATGCCCTACGAGGTCAGTACTATCACCATCCCACTTCCTGGATAAGGAAACTGAAACAGAGAGAGGTTAGCAAGTTTGCCTATGGTTGTATAATTAGTAAATAGAGGAGGTATTTCAGGCTGCAGAGCCCAGGTTCTTCGGCACTGGTGCTGCTGCCCTAACAAAAACATCTACCAAACATGGTAGATGGTCGCTTCCTAGGGCTGCTAAAATAAGTGATCACAAACTGGGTAGCTTAAAACAACAAAAACTTATTCTGTCTCGGTCTGGAGGCTAGAAGTCCAGTATCAAGATGTTGGCAGGGCCATGCTCCCTCCAAAATCTCTGAGGGAGGATTTTCCCTTGCCTCTTCCAACCTCTGGTAGCCGCAGGCATTCCCGGGCTTGTGGCGGCGTCACTCCCGTCTCTGCCTTCGTCTTCACATATGTGTCTTCCCTCTGTGTCTCTGTCTTTGTGTCTTTTCCCCTCTTCTTGTAAGGACACCAGTCATACTGGATTAGGACCCACTCTAATGATCTCATTTTAAACTAGTTACAATGGCAAATACTCTATTTCCAGATAAAATCATATTCACAGTTACCAGGGGTTAAGACTTCAACATATCTTTTGGTGGAGGAGTGGGAGGTGGGGAACACAATTCCACTCACAGCTGTTGCTACCTGAGGTTTTGAACCTGGGGCCTGAAGAAGATTTGTTAAGTGTTACAGAGGTGTTCAAGATGGTCACCAACCTGAGACTTTCTCCTTGAAGCAATCAGACCTGAAGAGTTGGGACAAGGGAAAGACAATGGCTGATGTGTTTCAGTGACATTTTCAGCCAGTCCAGATGCTAACTAAAGTTAACCACCTCCTGCCCCATTCCTGATACTCTGAGGAGGGTGGCTTGACATAAGAAAGCCACATAACAACTCTTCCAGCTTCTCAGACATCCCTCATGAAAGGATGGCAGTAGAAATCTGGAGGGGAAAATGCAAGTTTCCAAAACTTCAGCAGGGGAGGGGAGGCACAAAACTCACCTCTAGGCTGGGCGTGATGGCTCACGTCTATAATCCCAGCACTTTGAGAGTCCAAGGCGGGTGGATCACCTGAAGTCAGGAGTTCAAGTCCAGCCTGGCCAACATGTTGAAACCCCGTCTCTACTTAAAATGCAAAAATTAGCCAGGTGTGTTGGTGCATGCCTGTAATCCCAGCTACTCAGGAGGCTGAGACAGGAGAATCGCTTGAAGGTGAGATGGTGCCACAGCACTCCAGCCTGGGTGACAGAGCCAAGACTCTGTCTCAGAAAATAAACAAACAAGAAAACTCACCTCTAGATCTGATTTATATGGCTGGACTGGAATAGCAAATTCAGACAAATGATAAAGTCATCAACAGGGAAATGTGTAAAAAAAGAACAACAATAGAGACAATGGGGGGAAATCATTTATTTTTATACCATTTCAGTAAAAACTTAGGAAAAAGCCATTGTTCTCCTCAGAGGTTTGGGAGGAGGGTGTTGGGGAGTAAGGAAGAGGAGTTATCTGGCTCTGTCACACCAGGGTGTCTTTAGCCATTGGGACTGCACAGATTTCATACACTTGGGAGGTCCTCATCCTGAGTTCACGGGCCACCTGGCAGATGGAAAAAGGCCAACAGCAGTGCACCGCCAGCCAGTCTTCACACAGCGTGCCCTAGGGCAAGAGTCTGTTCTGTAGTCACACAGGCTCATTTTTCTTCCCCAGGGACCTGTACAATATTACCTCCTGGCCCTTCAACCACGACTTCAAAGGTTCACTAACATCCTTAAGCCAACGCCCAGGGACACTAAGTTGTATAAGTGCCAAGCAGCTGAATTGCTCATCAATACCTGCAATTCAGAGCCCTGCCCTCAGGACCTCTGATATGGGCCTTTATAATTGAAACCACTGATTTCTCTATCAACTTCTTGGTTCTTTCTCTTAGGACCTAATATTTATAATTATTCATTTCTTTGGAGTAGGTAATAAGTGCACATGGCCTAAAATTTCAGTGTAAGAAGGGATAGGAAGTAAAAAGTAAATCCCTCTCTCCAGCTGTCCCCAGCCATCCCGTTGCCTGCCTGGAAGTAATCGTTGTTACTAGTTTCTTGTAACCACTTCCAGATAAATTCTTTGTCTACATAAACATACACATATAAAGTCTTTTTAAATAGTTCCATATTTCTGTGCTTTACTTTTTTTTTTTTTTTTCCACTGAAAAATATATCAGTCTGGGCCAGGCATGGTGGTTCACACCTGTAATCCCAGCACTTTGGGAGGCCGAAGTGGGCAGATCACTTGAGGGCAGGACTTTGAGAACAGCCTGGCCAACGTGGCAAAACCCCATCTCTACTAAAATAATATGGTATTTTAGTTAACTTATACTTCCTGGTAAAGAATAAAAATTTTAAATGTATTTCCTTTCTCAAAGTTTCCCACTAAGCATGGTATGTTTCGACAATCTCACCCACCCTTTTTTTATTTGAAAAATCACAGGTTTGGAAGGCATCTAGGTTTTCATACAGATTCAGGTTCACTTATACCTTCAAACACACTTACCTGTATTTTATGTCTCTCCCTGGTGCCAATTCTCAGTGCAAAGGTGGACCCAGGTAACAACGGCCAACAAAGACACTCTCCATAATGCCTGGCGATGTCACACTCAAGACACACAGGACAGAATAGACCACAGAAACCTGTCAACAACCACATCCAAAAAAGCCAAGCTTCTCAGATTTCTTGGAGCAACTTCACATCTCAAAGAATATTTATAACTTTATGCCACCAGTTTAATGCTGCACTGTCTCCCTACTATCAGACACTGAGAATAAATAACCAATTCCCAAAACTCACTGTATGAAAACTGCCATAACTGAGCCACATCAAAATTGCCTTCTTTTGTTAAACCTGATACAATTCTGTTAGCATTGACTATGGTAATTGTTTTGTTCCTGTTAAGAGAAAAAGCATCAAATAATTTTTTTACAGTTGAATCATAACTGTTGCTTCCATTATGTTCATCTATCTAATTTCAATATTTAAAATAAACATGGTATACTCTTGAATAACAGACATCTATTTCCATAAGTGTAATTGAAAGGGCTTTTATAGTACACTGACTCTGCCTCCTATTCTTATCAGGGCTTTATTCTGTTTCTCAGACCAAGTTATTCAAATTTGTGTTAGTGTCTTGGAGTCACTGACATCTGCCAGTTTCAATCTGCAAACTATTAGGGGCTTGTTTCCTGGAACATCGACTAGAAACAATTTGTCATTTATTAGTTCACTCATCTTTACTGATATTGTTTTCTACACATTCTGCGTGAACCTTCCAACACAGGGACTCTATTCTAAATATGTTTTGGGTCACAGATCATTTTGAGAGTACAATGATAGCTATGAACTCAGTCCACAATGGAAAAGAAAACTACACGCACATAGACATGCAAAATTGTGCATTCAATTTCACGGAGTTCATGGATTCATTGAAAATTATTAACAGACCACAGGTTAAAAACCCCTGATATACAGTTAAGATGTCATCTACCATTGTAAAAGATGATAACTCTGATAAATGCAAATAATTAGGACTGTGAAACCTCAAAAGTTCCAAGCTAACCATAATCTCTAAAAATTTTTTAAATATTTTATGGAGGCATAATTTTTATATAAGAAAATGCACAGGCCATACGTGTTCAGTTGGATGAGCATCAACAATCACATATACCCAAGTAACCAGACGTGTGGAACACTGCTCTCACCCCAGAGCTCCTGTGTCCCTTTCCAATCAATCCCAACCCTCCCGTTGCCCACTAGAGGCAACCATTGTTCCAATATCTATTCTTATAGATGAGTTTTGCCTCTTCTTGGACTTCACATAAATGAAATCATGTTTGCTTTTGTATCTGACTTATTTCATTCAACATCATGTTTTTGATGCATCTATGCTGTTGTGTGAATGTCTCTTTTTTTAGAGTTGAGTCATATTCCATTGTATGAATATTCCACAAATTGTTTCTCCATTCTCCCATTGATAAACATTTGATTATTTCATTTTTTGCTATTATTAATAAGACTGCTATGAAGACTCATCTGTAAGTGTTTACACAGGCCTATGTTTTTATTTCATTTGGGTGGATTCCTGGGAGGGGAATTGCTAGGTTATAGGGTAGATGTATGTTTAACTTTACAATAAATGACAGACAGTTCTCCAAAATATTTGTACCATTTTAGACTCCCATCAGCAATGCATGAGAGTTCTATTTTGTTTATTTATTTATTGATTGATTTATTGATTTTGAGGCAGGGTGTCACTCTGTCACCCAGGCTGGGGTGTGGTGGCACGATCATGGCTCACTGCAGCCTCAACCTCCCAGGCTCAAGCGATCCTCTCATCATCTCATCCCAGCCTCCTGAGTAATTGGGACTACAGGCATGCACCACCACATCCAGTGTATTAGTCTGTTCTCGCATTGCTATAAAGAAATACCTAAGAATGGGTACTTTACAAAGAAAGGATGTTTCATTGCCTTACGGTTTCTCAAGCTGTACAGGAAGCATAGCAGCTTCTGCTTCTGGGGAGGCTTCAGGAAACTTACAAACATGGCAGAAGGCTAAGGAGAAGCAGGCATGTCTTACATGGCCAGGGAAAGAGGAAGAGAGCAAAGGCAGAGGTGTTACACACTTTTAAACAACCAGATCTCATAAGAACATACTCATTATACAGTACCAAAGGGGGATGGATCCAATTGTGATTGGATCACAGGGGCAGCTTCTAATGGTTTGGCACCATCCCCCCTTGGTACCATATAGTAATCTCAGGCCCCATCTCCAACATGGGGGATGACAATCCTACGAGATTTGGTGGGGACACAGATCCAAACCATATCACCTGGCTAACATTTTTTCTTATTTTTTGTAGAGATGGGGTCTCCGTATGTTGCCTGAACTCCTGGGCTCAAGCAATCCTCCCATTTTGGCTTCCCAAAGTACTGGGATTACAAGCATGAACCACCACTCCTGGCCAAGAGTTCTAATTACTCCACATCCTCACCAACATTTGCTATTGTCAGTCATTTTTATTTTAGTTACTCTAGTGAGTGTGAAGTAGTCACCATTGTCTTTTAGTGCACCAGACGCAAAGGCTCACATACCATGACACCAGTACACTGAAGAACTTCCTGACAATGGCCTGTCTCTGGCTACCCCTTGTTCTCCCACAGTGAGCACTTCAAAGTCCCACTCCCAAATTCAGTGACAAAGAGGCAAAAAGCTAGGAATTCTGTATCTTAGACTCTCCAAGCCTCCAGGACTCTGAACTTCAACTTCGAATAGTGGATGAAGTAGCACAAGCATACAAAGGGCATGAGGGATGGGGGCAGGGAAGGAAGCAGACTGCCTTTGAAGATCAGAATGTCTATTTCATCTATTTGGGAGTCTCAAGAGAGTCACTAAATCATCTACTGTAGACATCTCTTGGCCCAAAGCAAACTCTGAATTCAGTCTCAAATAAGACTGGCATACTTCACCCTACATTTAAAAAGTAATCTCAGGTAGATCAGCAGGTCCCACCCAGCCTGGATACCTGGTATGAACAGCTTAGAGGACAGCAAATGGTCCAGTAAATTTACTGAGAGTACCGAGTACTCACACTGCATGCAACCTTGAATTAGGGGATTCTGAAATCATTGGCACATAAAAATCAATCAACTCTCACTTTATGTGTGGATTACAAAATAGTGTAAATCCCTGTAAATAAAAAAAATTAATCAAAACATGCTTAATTGTAAAGCTGACAAACTAAGTGACTAATAAATAGTGTTTACACGATTGCCTCAGCTGCACCACTTTAACTGACAAAGAGAAGTGCCCACCATTCTCAATAAGTATTTTGTACAGAAATTGTTTAAGTGCATTTGAACTCTGGCACCATATTTTTATGACTCATATGCTTTTTTTAAAAAAAAAACATGCTTTTGTTTTTATTTTTAATCTTTTTTGTCATATAATCATGTTATCTAAGTGTTCATTAGGGGGTAGTACTAGATGCTGAAAGAAACATACCTCAAATTCAATTACTGTACTTTGAAGCAGAAATCAGATGTGATTTTAAAAAAACACTATGAAGGACAAATTTTTATTATATAATAGCTAATATTTATACAGAGTTCACTATGTACCAAGCCCTGTTAAAATCACTCTGCACATATTAACTCATTTAATCTTTGCAACAATCCTACAGGTACTCTTCTTATCCCCATTTTACAGATGAGGATACTGAGGCCCAGAAGATTGAAGTAATTTGTCCAAATTCACACAATTATCAGTGAAAGGCAGAGGTGAGATTTAACTCAGGTAGTCTGGTTCCAAAGTCTGAACTACTATACATATTGCCTTATGTTCTCATGTTTTATGTATCTATTATGCCACAGTGGTTGTGGATTGGTGTGCTAGACAGTATCCTATCACTACTGTACATTTATTCCTGTGGGGTAGTCTTAAGTCAGGCAACTTCTTTTTTTTTTTTTTTTTTCCAGATGAAGTCTTCCTCTGTCATCCAGGCTGGAGTCCAATGGCACAATCTCGGCTCACTGCAACTTCCACCTCCTGGGTTCAAGGCACAGTCTCCCGAGTAGCTGGGAATACAGGTGCCCGCCACCATGCCCGGCTAATTTTTGTATGTTTAGTAGAGACAGGGTTTCGCCACGTTGGCCAGGCTGGTCTCAAACTCCTGACCTCAGGTGATCCGCCCACTTCAGCCTCCTGAAGTGCTGGGATTACAGGCTGAGCCACAGCGCCTGGCCTCAACTTCTTTAAGAAAGATCCTTTCATCAAGTGTTGCTACTCTGTACTGCGAGGAATGCAGTGGGATATGGACACACTGTCAGGTCACACCCCAAGAAGGGATGCACAAAATCAGGATGATGGGATCCTTTGTTCTAAAGACCCTCTAGGAAAAGACTTTGCAACACATATCACAGGCCAAGGATAAGTATCTAGACTATATAAAGAACTCTTGGCCAGACACAGTGGTTCACGCCTATAATTCTAACACTTTGAGAGGCCGAGGCGGGTGGATCATTTGAGGTCAGGAGTTCGAGACTAGCCTGGCCAACATGGTGAAACCCCATCCCTACGAAAAATACAAAAATTAGCCAGGCAGTAGTGGCGTGCGCCTGTAATCCCAGCTACTCGGGAGGCTGAGGCAGAAGACTCCCTTGAGCTTGAGAAGTGGAGGTTGCCATGAGCCGAGATCGGGCCACTGCACTCCAGTCTGGGCAAGAGAATGAGACCCTGTCTCAAAAAAAATAAAAAAAAATAAAAACCGGCCGGGCGCGGTGGCTCAAGCCTGTAATCCCAGCACTTTGGGAGGCCGA
>NW_012122932.1:209934-212196 GCF_000951035.1 Colobus angolensis palliatus
GCCACTGCACTCCAGCCTGGGTGACAGAGCAAGACTCCGTCTCAAAAAAAAAAATAAAAAAATAAAAAAATAAAAAATAAAAACCTACTTCTGCAAATCACCATATAGAAGATTAAACAAAAGAAGAAAATGGGCATAGGACATGGGCAGGTAACTCACTGAAAAGCAAATACAAATGGCCAATAATGAAGGCAAAAGGTTGCTCAATGTCATTGGAAATGAATACTAAGACATCCAGAAACCACTTATTATCCATGATAATGCCAATTTTAAAAAATTTGTCAGGCCAGGGGCAGTAACTCACGCCTGTAATCCCAGCACTTTGGGTGGCCAAGGAGGGCAGATCACCTGAGGTCGGGAGTTCAAGACCAGCCTGCCCAACATGGCAAAACCCTGTCTCTACTAAAAATGCAAAAAATTAGCCAGGCTTGGTGGCCAGTGCCTGTAATCAGAGCTACTCAGGAGGCTGATGCAGGAGAATTGCTTGAACCCAGGGGGCGGAGGTTGCAGTGAGCCGAGATCGCACCACTGCACTCCAGCCTGAGCAACAAGAGCGAAACTCTGTCTTAAAAAAAAAAAAAAATTGTTAATATGATATATTGTGGGGAGTCATGAAGAAATAGGTACTCCACACACAGATGGAAGTAGAAATTAGCACAGTCACTTTGGAAGGCATTTTTGCTGAATCTATGAAAATGTTACATCCTCTAGGACCCAGTGATTCCACTTATCAGTGTCCACCCTGGACCAATGCTTATACATGCTCACAAAGAGGCAGGTACAAGAATAGTCAGTGCAGCATTACTTGTAACTTTAAATTTAAAACAACATGAATGTATATTAATAGACTGAAGTACAAATAAACTACAATGGTACAACAATACATACTGTGCAATACAAAAGATCAATTAAGAACCAACAGAGTGCCGGGCACGGTGGCTCATGCCTGTAATCCCAGCACTTTGGAAGGCCAAGGCGGGCGGATCACAAAGTCAGGAGATCGAGACCATCCTGGCTAACACAGTGAAACCCCGTCTCTACTAAAAATGCAAAAAAATAGCCGGGCATGGTGGCAGGCGCCTGTAGTCCCAGTTGCTTGGGAGGCTGAGGCAGGAGAAAGGTGTGAACCCGGGAGGCAGAGTTTGCAGTGAGCCGAGATTGCGCCACTGCACTCCAGCCTAGGCAACTGAAAAAAAAAAGAACCAACAGAGTTAAATCTCTAAGACAAATTTTGAGTTTAAAAAAATCAAACTGCATAATGATATGCACAGCATAATACATAATACCATTTATATTATAAATATAGAGAAATATAGAGAAAAAGATCAGGAAGGAAACTCTCTAAGATTTCAACACTTTGGGAGGCCAAAGCAGGAGGATCACTTGAGGCCAGGAGTTTGAGACCAGGCTGGGAAACATAACGAGACTCCATCTCTACAAAAAAAAAAAATTAAAAATTAAAAATTAGCCAGGCATAGTGGCACGCACCTGTAGTCCTAGTCACTCTGGAGGTTGAGGCAAGAGGATCACTTGAACGTAGGAGTCCAAGGTTATAATGAGCTGTAATTATGCCACTATACTCCAGCCTGGGCAACAAGCAAGACCCTACCTCTATAAATAAATAAATAAAATTAAAAGAAGGGACATGCTTCCCTTTTCTGTAATGTTTCGTTTTTTGCAAGGTAAATATATTCATTTGTTACTAGTAAAAAAAAAAAAAATTGTTTTTGTCTTTTTTTTTAAGGAGCTCAGGTTCAAAAGGGGTAAATTTAGCTTCTTCCTCTTACACCTAAAGGCCTGGTGGTTATATAAGCACCCACAGTATAAATGATCCAGGCCTGTTCTCTGAGATGGGCTCCACCCACATGTGTGGAATATTGCTCATTATTCATCCTTCTAACTCACAGGAAAGTCAAGAGAAAGAAAAGAAACCTACACAAAACCAGAGTGTGGAGCCCCAGAGAGTAGAAGTAGGAAAGGTGGGTGGAAATTTCAGCGAGGCACATTTCAGATCAATTATTTCAAAAGAGGCAGAACTTTCTAACAATGAGATGCTCAGAAAAGAAATGGGTCATATTCATACATTGCTGGTGGGAGTGTAAATTAGTACAACTTCCAAATGGAAAGTCATTTGGCAACATCTATCAACATTTAAAATAGCACATACTAGGCCGGGCGCAGTGGCTCAAGCCTGTAATCCCAGCACTTTGGGAGGCCGAGATGGGCGGATCACGAGGTCAGGAGATCGAGACCATCCTGGCT
>NW_012122932.1:213179-228811 GCF_000951035.1 Colobus angolensis palliatus
AACCCAGGGGGCGGAGGTTGCAGTGAGCCGAGATCGCGCCACTGCACTCCAGCCTGGGCGACAGAGCGAGACTCCGTCTCAAAAAAAAAAAAAAAAAAAAAAATTAAAATAAGCCAAAGGTGCTAGACAGTATGTGTTTACAGTGCTACCACTTGTATAAATTATACACACACACACATACACAAGCAAAACATCTAGAAGAATACATACCAAAATATTAATGATATTTATCTCCAAGAGCTGGGATTACAGGATGCTGTTTTTTTCCTTTATAGTTTTTTGCATTTTTCTTTTTTATAATGATTATATAATACTTTTATAATTACACATCCATTTTAACTTTTTAGATTTTTATATCTGTATAAGTATATAGACTATATCTGGACTCAAGTACAGGTATTTGACTCTGGAGAGAAAAACCAGGTGGATAGAGCACAAGGATGGAGTACTACTTGCTTTTCATATATGAAAAAGGTAGGTACTTTTGAATTCTGCATTATGTGCATGGCAGTCTACTCAAAATAATTTTTTAAAGTGGTGAACTGGGTCCAAAGAAAATGAGCCCTCCTCCCTGGAAGTGCTCAGAAAGTCAAGGCTATCAGGTCTTGGCATGTTGCAGAGGGGATTTAGGCAAACAGATGGGGGACCAGACAAGCTGACTCACAAGATCCCTTCTAACTCTGAGGCTCTATGAGTTTTTCAATTAAATACGACAAAGAAGCAAGTGAGAATACAAGTGAAAATTAATTTACATGTTATTCAGCAAATATGTTTAAGTGTCTCCTATGGTCTAACTGCTCTGCCGGGCATCAGAGAATTGAACAAGAAAACTGTGGTCCCTGCTTTCAGGGAGTCTACAGGTTACGTGAGATGCAGTGTGGGGACACAAATCCCAGTCCAACGTCTTCTCATGACTCCTTCCTTTTCCAGAAAACCAGGGAAAATTCTGGTTTGCTTTCTTCTTCTCACCTTGGGTATCTGATAATTCCTACTACACATCAGTCTCTTTACTGCCTGGTGCTTACAATGCCCGCTACAGGGAAGCTGTTTGAGTGGCTGATTCTTTCCTATCTTTCAGGTAACAGCCTAAGTCAGCTCCCCAGAGAGGCTGTCCTTTACCCCATTCTCCTGTAATTTCCTTTCATAACACTCTTAAATTTCTTCATGGCATTTCTCACAACTGCAATTATTTTGTTTATAGATTTTTGTTGTTGTTGTTTTGTTTTGTTTTGAGACAGTTTCACTCTGTCGCCCAGGCTGGAGTGCAGTCACGCAATCTTAGCTTACTGCAACCTCTGCCTCCTGGGTTCAAGAGATTCTCCTGCCTCAGCCTCCCATGTAGCTGGGATTACAGGCATGTACCACCACGCCCAGCTAATTTTGTATTTTTAGTAGAGACGGGGTTTCACCATGTTGGCTATGGTTGGTCTCGAACTCCTGATCTCAGGTAATCTGCCCGCGTAGGCCTCCCAAAGTGCTGGGAGTATAGGTGGGAAGCCACCGTGCCCAGCCTATAGATTTGTTTATTATCCGTCTCCTCTGAGACACTGTCTCTGACCTATTCACTAATGTGTCTATATCACCTACCTTATGCCTATACATGGGAAGAAACTCAGTAAACATGGTTGAATCATGAGCTGAATTAGGAGTTGATTACACCTTCCGCATAAACCTTCTCTGAGGCCACATCACAAACATTCCCAAAGCTGGACTGCCCAGTCTTTTACTCACAATGCCACTTAGCAGCCACTTATTTCACTTCAGTTTAATCTTCACATCTGAGCTCTCAGCTACCCTATCTTCAAAGGACACAGAGACACCCATTTGCTAATCCAAGTGCAGTGTGAATTCAGATGAAAGCACAGAGGTGGGAAGAAGGAGGCACTTAAAATACATAATTACAATAAAATGAAGAAGGAAAATGTCAAAAAGAAATGGAAATCACTGACGTTCATAATGTACCCTTTGCTTAATGGATGACAAATTGTAGCAATAATTCTCAGCATCTGATGGAAAAATGTCCCAGGATGGGAATCTGGCATGGAACAGTCATGAGAAGAAGATCTCCCTTTGTTCCCAAGTCTGTCAAAACGATGTACACAGTGATTTACTCGAAATAAAACTTCGTGGATAAAACAATCCCCAATTAAAAGTCTTTCTGAATAAGGCGGGGAAGAAATCCAAGACTTGTAGCACTCACACTCCAGCAGCATCCTCAGAATTACAGTGTAGATAATGAGTGTACACAGTAATATATTACCTTTAGGTTTTCTTCTGAGACAATTAACATTAAAACACTATGAGCAGTCACAACATGGAAGCACAACTAGGGAACAAAAATTACGACACAACATTCGAGATCACCTTGAACCCTATCCATGGCCTTTCCTTCGTGCCAATTATGAAGAATATTGTATTTCTCCACATATCCTTCCTTCTCCCCTTGTCACTAGAATGGGCTCTCAAGTGGACAACCAGGGAATCCCCAGGAAGTGTGGCTGGTGTTCCTGAGCGTTGATGCGGGTTGAGAGCAGAGGTGAACAGTGAAGCAATGCTTGAGGCAAACAGTATGGCTGAGAAGTGAGAATTCCTTGACCAGCTTTTCTAGGTGCTCTTAGGATTATGTAGAAATCATTCTGCAGCATCTAATACAAACCTTCTGACTCATCCACTCTTTGCTCTCAATATGCTGAAGGATAATTTTTTTAAATACCAGTAATATTAATAGCTAAGATTTACTAAGGGCATTGTAATGATATTTTTTTGAATTTTCCTGGTAACTGCACCCCAATAGTAAATTTAGGAAATTATCCCTTCCTTATTGTGAACCATATTGGTAGGACTATCATTCAGAGAACCCTGGCCTGGTCAAGAAGTAGGCACATGATCCAAGCTGAGCAAATAAACATCAATTCTCAGATGGGGATGACACAAAGATAAAAACATTTAAAGCTGATCAGACTGTCAGCTAGCACCTGATAACAATACGTCTTGTCCCTTTCTGGGCTTGGCTTTTAGCTGGCTCATTGATTCTCTGAGCTATCCTATGGCGAATTTCTAATGAAATTCGATGTTGGCTTATATATTCGTTTCCTAGGGCTGCCATAGCAAAATACCACAAACTGGTTGGCCTAAAACAACAGGAATTATTCTCTCATGGGAGAATTCTGGAGGTTAGAGGTGTGAAACCAAAGTGTTGGCAGAGTTCATTCCTTTTGGGGTGTCCGAGGGAAAATCTGTTCCCCGTCTCTTTCCTGGCTTCTGGGGGTTGCTGGCAATTGCTGGAGCTCTTTGGCTTGCAGATGTGTCACTCCAGTCTCTGCCTCTGTCTTTACATGGCCTTCTCCTTTGTGTGTCTGTGTCTAAATCTCTCTCTTCTTATAAATAAGGATTGACTTTATTTTAATTCGACTACATTGTAAACACTCTATTTCCAAATAAAGTCACATTCAGAGGTTCCAAGTAAACATGCATTTCAAGGCGACACTACTCAACCTAGTACAGCTTGCAACCCTAAATCCCTAACTGATCCAGTTAGGCCTCAAACCAGTGTTAAGAGTGGGTTCTATACATGACCTGTTTTCATCTTTACAGTAACCCTTCAGGTAGGCACCTTTATTATCTTCATTTTAGAGGTGGAAAAATGAAGACCCAAAGGACTTGTTCAACGTTACATGGCCAGTAAGAGCCAGAGTTAGGATTCAAGGTGTATATATGATACGAAGCTGTTCTCCTAACCACTACACCATAGTCCAGGCTTTGCCCTAGTTACAAGTGCACTGAAGTTTCCCCAACCGCCAACCATAATCTATGAAAGAAAATGGTCCACTTATTACTCTGGGGCCAGATCTGCACATTTGTGCATGGCTACTCTATGCTCTCTGTACCTTAGTACTGGGTGACTACCAAAGTCATGAAAAGAGCAGAGAATCAGGAAGAATTCAGAGAGAACCAGAGAACAGCTTCCATAATTGTCTGGTCAGAAATCCACATGGGTAGCAGTGACAGGAAGAGACTTGCCAAGCTGTGGGTCACAGGGAAGATTCAGTTGAATTAGGACTTGCTCAGAGTTCTCTGGTTGATATGTCCTGTGAGGCTTTAGGACAAATTCAGATCTTCCCAGAAGGCTGCTATATCCTTCAAAAATATTTTACCCAGAGTCTATTGGATTTTGAACTTAAGAGACTGACCCTCAGCCATCACACATACCCTCCTTCCTCCCAGAGAGAAGCTGTGATCCAATTGCTCCCTAGGGCAAGACCATCAGGTCCTGGAAGGGGATCCTGACATGTGGTACCAAAGATGGGTCAGAATGTCCTAAGGTAAAAATAGAATTGATGAGCTTTGAACTCTAAGCCCAGGGGGGATTCATGCAGCCAGAAGACAGTGTTATTTGCCCCTCTTTAGAGCTGAAAAATGTCTAACCAGTGTCTGAAAGGATTTCAATCAAGGAAGGGAGTTTCTTTTTGTGATTGTTCTTGTTAATATGAGTACTACGTATTCTTCCAAGACAATTGAAAAAAGAAAAGCAAAAAGGAAATAAACATTATCCATTAACCTACCATCTGGAGACACCTGCTATAAATATTTGTATTTGTATTCATCCAGACATTTAAAAAATGTTTTCCTCTCTCCAAAACAAATGGTATCTACTGTGCACAGTTTTGCAATGTGTTTCTTTAACTTAAAAATGTATCCAAATCATCTTTTCATCTCATTAAATATTATTCTACAATATGACTTTTCGTGGTTGTATAATAATTCATTGTGTGGATTCCTCTTGTCGGACATTTAAGTTGTTCCAGGTTTCTGCTGTAATAACTAATGCTGCAAAATTTAATGTTCCTGCTAAATCTTTGCACATGATTTATTTCCTTAAACTCCTAAAAATGTAATTACTGGGTCAAAAGCTATGCAACAGCTGAAGTTCTTTCTATATGGATTGCTAAACCATCCCCCAGAAGAGTTGTACCAATTTACACTCCCACCAGCACTGGATAAGAAAGCTCATTTTATGCACTTTGCCAACAGTGGAGTCTGTCATTTAGAAATCTTTGAAGGCACCACTTATTCTATAAAAGCATCCATATCTCTGAAAAGCAAGATTTTTCCAGACAAGGAGTACATTTGAGTCACTGAACGATTAGTCCAGTTATTCTGAAACCATTTAATTTCTGTCCTTGTGCCTGCTGTAGCTTTTCCACTCACTGATGTCTTGGAAAAGAAAACAGTAAGGAGGAACTTAAATGAGGAGGAAAAACGTACAAATTCTCCTATCTCTGCAGACACTGAAGAGACCGGTGCTCCAGCCCCCGCCAGTCTGGACAATTGCTGTGATTGTCGTCCTGCCACTGGCTCCCCGAACAGGCTGCTTCACCACAGCGCTGGCTGGTACGTGGCCCCTGGAGAGTCAAAGATGATGATTAACTTGGAAACAAAGGTGTTTCAGAACAATAACCATTAAGCTAAGTCAGAACCATAAAGAAGAGATAGGGACCCAATGATGCCAAGAGGCTCATAATTCATAGCCCAGATCGACCCTGCCATCTCCCTCCCTTCTCCTCCTCCATCATACCTTCTCTTCTGGCTTTTTGCCTCATCTCTATTAATAGAATTATTGTTCTAAATCCTGACATGCAAATTCAAGCTCAATGTCCAGTCTACTTCCTTAGTTTTCCAAATAGTTAAATTCACAAATGTGGAATCGAGGCCTCAGTTCAAATCCCAGCATTCCTGGAGGCTTGACCTTGGTTAAGTGAATTTACCTCTCTGCTTTCCCATTGGTTCTGATGAAAAAACTACCTCATGAGATTATTGTGTCTATTGAAGGACATCTGATTCATTTACTGTGCCCAGGGGATGTGTGACAAAGTAACTCTGAGTGAGCTGCATCCCAAGGATTTTTAACCTTTCCTGAAGGGATACTGAGAAGGAACTGGACTGAGTGGGCAGACTGAAACCTGGACTAGGCTGTTGAAGTTGACATGGGTATCATTTAAGTGAATAACCCAGACTTCAGAATATGTCTTGATATCAAATTACTGTATGATTGACCTAGTGATGCCACAAAGTATACTTTGGGTTGATTTTCCCAGAAAGGAATGAATATTCCTATTGTCAATCATTCTGAATTAGAAAATGAAAACCTGGTGGCTGGGCTTCAAAAGTGAGGTAAGGAAAAACTTCTCTTTCCGAGGCTGAAAATCAGTTTTGCCTGAACTTCAACCAAGGGCATGTTTGGAGTGATTTCCACAGTGAAGGGTAAATTGCACCTGGCCTCATAGAAGGGGTGGGTCAAGAGCCAGGTAGAAGGGCCCTAGAATGTCTGAGCCTGTGCAGTGTGGTAATTATTCTGTTTTGTGCTTCTCTTTCAGCAAACCTCATTAAGAGTTTGCACCTGATTTCTGATGTGCTATGAAGAATTAAAGAAAGAGCCTGCCTCATAGTTGAGACAAAATAGGAGATAGCAGCATTTCTTCCTATAACAGTTGTTGCAGTAGGGTGCAAGTGGCTTATGCCTGTAATCCCAGTGCTTTGGGAGCCAGAGGTGGGCGGATCACAAGGTCAGAAGTTCCAGACCACCTGACCAACATGGTGAAACCCCATCTCTACTAAAAATACAAAAATTAGCTGGGCGTGATGGTGTGCACTTGTAATCCCAGCTACTCAGGAGGCTGAGGCAGGAGAATCACGTGAACCCAGGAGGCGGAGGTTGCAGTGAGCTGAGATTGCGCCACTGCACCCCAGCCTGGGTGACAGAGCGAGACTCTGGCTCAAAAAAAAAAAAAAAAAAGTTGTTGCAGTAATAGTCACCAAAGTTCAGCACCTGGGACACATGGCCTGGAGGCCAAAGCAGAACACTCCTAACTACCCTTAAGACAACACCCTGGGGGCATCTTGGAAACAGCTGTGGAGCCCATTACCTCAGATTTCTGGCAATAAAGCCAATAGAATTTCATGGTATTATAGTATAAGTTGCACTGCGGATCTTATTAAGATCCACATCTCTTTTTCATCCCATCAATACTGATCAGGTCCACACCTTCCCAAAGATGACAGCACATTAACTTGTTAAAAAAAGAAATTCCCAAGCCTTAACTCAGACCAACTGCACAGGTTTCCAAGAATGAGGTACAGAAATCAATATAAAACAAGGCTTTCAGGTAATTTTTAAGCATTCATGCCATTCTGAAACCTGACACCAGATTTGGACACTAGTGATGGTGACCGCAGTGGTCTCCCACTAGCTAGGTGGTGATGTCAATGCAAGAGAGATGGCAAAAAGTAAAAAACGAATAGGAGAATAGGATGTAGGGATGTTTGGAACATGTCCAGTCTAAATGTCAGTGAGAATCAAGACAATACTTAACAAAGGGCTGGAAATGATGCACCAGAGCTTGGAAGAGAGGTTAGGTTGGAAGTGACCTGTCTGGAAGTGTGAAGTGGAACTATGAAATACCCCCAGCCCTTTTATCCATTAGGCATTGTAGACAGTTCTCATGGTCTAACAAGCTTTTCAAGAAACTTCCGTGGAAAAAAAATTAGCTCCAAAATATAAAAACTGCAAATAAATTAATGCTCAATTGAACACAAAAACCTAGCATTATGTCAACTTTATTAATTACCAAATTTAGAATACACAAATATTTAACATTTTGAAAACAATTTATAAGTTCTCATTTTGCAAAAATTCCCAAATATGAATGGTTGCAAAGAAGCAGCAACTAGTCATAAATAAATGAGTTATTCATAGTCGAACAATCTCAAAAACAAAATTATAAAAATTCTTTCAAGTATTGTACAGAAAAAAATACATATATGTGGATATAACAAATGTATGGGTACATTTTAATATGTTTGTTCTGATGTAAGTTAGGGCCCATTTCTGCAGACTGCATTGCATTCCCCAAAATGCATGTAAGTTGAAGTTCTAGCCCCCATTGTGAATGTATTTGGAGACAGGGCACTTAGGAATTAATGAAAGTTAAGTGAAGTTGTAGGGGTGAGATCCTGATTCAGTAAGTTTGGTGGCCTTAGGCCAGGCTCAGTGGCTCACGCCTATAATCCCAGCACTTTGGGAGGCTAAGGCAGGTGGATTGCTTGAGCTCCGGAGCTTGAGACCAGCCTGAGCAACATGGTGAAACCCTATCTCTAGTAAAAATACAAAAAGTTAGCCAGGCATGGTGGCATGCAGCTGTGGTCCCAGCTACTTGGGAGGCTGAGGTAAGAGGATTTCTTGAGCCTGTGAGGAAGAGGGTGCAATGAGCCAAGATTGCACCACTGCATTCCAGTCTAAGCAACAGAGCAAGACCCTGTCTCAAAAAAAAAGTGGCCTTAAGAGAGATTGCTATCTCTTTACATGCATGTACATAGGAAAGGCCACATGAGCACACTGCAAACCAGGAAGAAAGTCCTCGCCAGAGTTCAGTTGGGCTGGCACTCTAATCTCAGACTTCCCTTCTCCAGAACTGTGAGAAAATTATTTCTTTGGTTTAAGCCACACAGCCTATGGTATTTTGCTACTGCAACCGAAATAGACTAAGACATCTATGCTGATTTGAATTGGCCCTGAAGAAACTAATTTTATATGTCTTATTTCCTCTACCTCCATGTGGTTCCCTGAGGTTGGGGGCATATGCTGTTCCTCCCTGTATACCCAGTATCCCACACACTACCCTGAAACCTCATGGGTGCATGATAAGTATTTGTTGAATTGGACCAAATAGATTCGCTTGTCTCTTCTGTAAGATTTGAGTCCTCCTCAAGGCTAGCTACAAATTTATGTGAACTTTACTGTGTTTCATTCTCTAGTAAAGCCACAGGTCTTGGGCATGAATTGATGAAATACAAGCAGAGCGTAGCCTAAAATTTAGCTTTCTGCATGCCTCCACACAAAGGCATTTACCTTTCAATGTGATGGCCACAAGTTGGTGCTTCCATCATTAGGCTAAGAGCTTCAATCATCTTTTAGTAGAGGGATTTCTTAGGGCTAAACGCATGGATTAGGAGTGAACCATTTATAGCTTGCAGCCTAAGAACAGAATTTTTGCTTCTAACTCAGTATTATGTGTGTGACACCATTTATTATAGCAAGGAAGACTGTCTTCTATCCATTCCAAATCAAATAACTAAGAGGATTGCTTTTCCTTAGTGGAAAAAAAAAATGGTTTTTTTCTGTGTTTACCTTTTGTGTGTGTGTGTGTGTTGTCTTTTTTTGAAACAGGGTCTTGCTCCGTCACCCAGGCTGGAGTTCAGTGGCATGATTATGGCTCTCTGCAACCTCGAACTCCTGGGCTCAAGAGATCTTCCTGCCTCAGCCTCTCAACTAGCTGGGACCACAGGCACATGCCACCATCCCCAGCTAATTTTTTTTAATGTTTTGTAGAGATGAGGGTCTTGCTTTATTGTCTAGGCTGTTTGTCTAATTTTGAACTCAAGGATAAATATATTATTTATTTCCTTAATACCGAGTCTTCAGTTATTTTTATAGTAAAATGTTTGAATTGACATACATTGGCTAAGACATTTCAGTTCAAAATGATTGCTCACATGTTGTAATTAAAATAACAACCATAGCTACCTTTCACTGAGTATCTTCCATGTACCAGGAACTCAGTAGCTCATTAAGAACTGAAAGATTATTCAGGGGCTGCTACAGGTATCAGATTCAAGTAGTTTTTGTAGCTTCCTAGACAGATTTTCTGTATTCTACACTTAGGGAATCTTATGCTACCACTGAAGAACAGGAATGAGTATGCAAACAGTGGATGAAGCTTATGGTCACAAAGCTCTGCTAAACCAGAGAAGATGCTCATTTACCTATCAAATTTCACAAGTTCTTCATTTAGTAGAAAGAGCAAAGATTTTAATTTCAGACACAAAAAAGTTCAAATAGTTACATTCTAGTTGTTTGATCTTAGAAAACACAGCTTGTCACAACCCTCAGCTCTGGTATCCTTCTCCATAAAATTGGATTTAAAATATCCTAGCTCCTCAGTTGCCAGAGTATTAGACAAGATCATGTACCTGACATGTAGTAGGCATGAAGTCGATGGCCACTGTTATTATTCTAACTTCAGGATCCTGTGTATGCTCTAGGGCATTCTGTATACTTTTCTTACAAACAAAGGAAGGAGAAAGGAGAGCTGGACCAGGTTTTCAGTTGTCATATGTGCTACCCAAATGCCTTAAGATTCAGTCAGAGTGATGGCCAGGCATGGTGGTGCACACCTAAAATCCCAGCTACAAGGGAGACTGAGGTGAGAGGATTGCTTAAACCCACGAGCAAGATCCATCTCTTTTTTCTTTTTCTGAGACAGTGTTTCACTCTTGTCGCCCAGGCTGGAGTGCCATGGTGCGATCTCAGCTCACTGCAATCTCCACCTCCGGGGTTCAATCGATTCCCCTGCCTCAGCCTCCCTAGTAGCTGGGATTACAGGCATGCACCACCATGCCAGCTAATTTTGTATTTTTAGTAAAGATGGGGTTTCACCATGTTGGCCAGACTGGTCTCAAACTCCTGATTTCAGGTGATCTGCCCACCTCGGCCTCCCAAAGTGCTAAGATTACAGGTTATGAGCCACTGCGCCTGGCCTCAGACCCCATCTCTTAAAAAAAAAAAAAAAAAAGATTCAGTCAGGGTAACCAATCATTTCAGTTGGCCCAGGACCAAGGGTTTTCCCAGGACAGGAAACTTTTAGTGCTAAAACCAGTACAGTTCCAGGCAAACCAAGATGGTTGGTAACCCTAACCCTCAGAAGCTGAGGGAGGCTTTAACTCAGGAGGCAGGAGGTTAACTCCTGCTAAAGTTTGATAGATGAGATACATACTTTTACCCCTTTTTGACCTCACTCAATTCCTCTTCCTCTTCTAGCACAAGCCCTACCACATATCTCCCACATGCCTGGTCCTTCAGTCTTGATGTTTCATGTCACTCTTCTGTAATCACACTTGGGAGTACTAAGAAATCATTTTGTCTTGCACCTAGGCCTCCTTGAATATTTCAAATTCAGCTGAAGCCAAAACCCTTGAGTTTTTATTTCAAACGGGTAGAAATGATTGGCAGTCTCTAAAAATAAAGTTCCACTCGGTCAGGGTTCCACATTTTAAGTTAAGAATAAAGAGATACCATTTCACCCAAGCCAGCCCTTTTCTTGTCACTAGCCAAGAAAGGCCAGAAGGAACAAATCAGGTGCCCTTTTCCAAGTTTACATGGAGAAAAGATAGCAACCACTTTCTTCCCAAGCCCAGTTTTCTTTTCCCTGGCTCCTTGTAAGCAGAGGTTGATTTGATAGACCAACTAAAGAGCAAAAGCTAGGGGAAAAATTCATCCTATTCCCTACCTCAAGCTGGAAATAAAATATTGTTCATCTTCAGATGACATACATGACAACAGAGGTGAGTGTATGTTGAGTAAGGAAAGATCCTCAGGAGACTTGAAGAAGTTACTTCCAAACCAATTCATATTGAGAAGTGTTTTCTTGTCACTTGGGCTATCCTTTTTCCCTTTGGCAATAAGCTGGTTTCTAAACTTAGGATTAGTCCAAAGTGAAACATCTCTTGAAAGAATGTTCCCTTAATATTCTGGAACCTGAGGTCATAGCAGTGTAACTGACAGACATCTTTTTTCTTTAAAGACAGGTATACACCTAACTGTGGACACATTCATCTTACTAATCTATAGGGAGATACTGCTGGAGTATAGAGTAAGTAGAAAAAGAAAAACACTTACCTTTGTTGGAAAACTCTTTGTTTTAAAAGATGCCTCTAGTAAACTTTTATCTAGCTAAGTGCCACTTGACTGTTCCTTGGAAGATTCCGAAGGCTGCAGATTTCTGCCATGCCATGTGACTGAGAAGCAGCAGGGACCTCTTTTCATCCCCAGAACTGCTGGTCCAATTCAGCAAGATAATGCAAGTCCCACAGCTAACCCAAAAGCGGAGCAAAAAAATGTCTTTCAGTGAAGGTATTGTATTTGAATCCAACTTATGAAAGGTGGTCTCCTCAAGTTTGAGCTCTGGTAGATTGCCACAAGCCTCAAAGCCTTTTCAGAACTTCTAGAAATTCTCTGCTCTTCCATTAACTTTATTGGTAATGCCAGGAAAGTGGCGTTTCTTCTTTCCTACCCAGTCCATACGGAATCTAGTAACCAAAGCAGAGCTTGCCTGGTGATGTCCTCACAAGACCTCTGAATCATGCCTCTAGAACATGTCTTATGGATGTGTGGACCCTAGAAACATTGGGAAATATCCTAAGACAAAAAAATTAAGCAAAATTTCACGTTGAGGAAAGGGATCTGCAATCATAATTCGACATTACATTAGAAAGACATCAGGAGGATACTGCCAATTATACCACATATTCTTTTCATCAGACCCATAGAGAATGGTTGTTTAGGGTTCTGAACTTCAAAGCATTTACTTGAACCAGTTTGTTAGGAAAAGCCTATAATACCTTCCAAATCAAGATTCCTTACAAGACACAGTTTCATAACTGCCTTCAATCAAGGGAGACCAGCCTGGGCAACTTTCATTGTCTTCTTAACTGTAAGGATTCACCCTATATTAAGGACAGGTATGTTTTTACTGCTTACTACTCTATTCCAAGTGCTTACCAAAGTGTCTAGCACATAAAAAGCTCTCAATAATTTGTTGAATAAATGTGCCCTACATGAAAATTCAGGTTTATAAGAATAACAGAAATTAAGAGGTGATTACTAGCTTTGCAAAAAAAAAAAAAAAAAGATTTACAGTAAGATTCCTTTGAAGAGTAAACCACCATTGTACATGTAAGCTATGACTCCATATTTTTACATTTCATTTGCACCCAACTTTTCTAATCAAACGTCTATGGTATGAAGTGACTAATCCACATGCTACACAGCTTTTTCACTTAAAAATAAAATGAAAAGAGGTCGGGCGCGGTGGCTCAAGCCTGTAATCCCAGCACTTTGGGAGGCCGAGGCGGGCGGATCACGAGGTCAGGAGATCGAGACCATCCTGGCTAACACGGTGAAACCCCGTCTCTACTAAAAAATACAAAAAATTAGCCGGGCGAGGTGGCGGGCGCCTGTAGTCCCAGCTACTCGGGAGGCTGAGCCAGGAGAATGGCGTGAACCTGGGAGGCGGAGCTTGCAGTGAGCTGAGATCCGGCCACTACACTCCAGCCTGGGCGACAGAGCGAGACTCCGTCTCAGAAAAAATAAAATAAAATAAAATAAAATGAAAAGAATAAAAAAGGCATGTGCTTTACAAAAGAATGCCAAATATTTATGAAAAAGAAACAATAGCATTAGAATATCACCATTTTGCAGAGCCCCAACACAACTTACCAGGAAGGAACTTCAGAAACATTAAAACCGTTAGATAAAAAAGATTGGGAACTGAATATTCTCAAGGTGCCAAAATATAACTATTCCACATATTTCTAATTGCAAAATAGAAAATGTACCTTAACTATGAAAAGTTCCTGAAGTACTCAAAATGTGTATTTACATTGGAAAGTTCTGAAAGTGTAAGAAAAAAAAAAAGTACCCTTACAATAAAAGCTCTGGGTGTGATTTTAACAAACACGCCTTTACATCAGAAGGTCCTAGAAGTGATCAAAATGTATCTTCAACATTACCCTTCACCCTTCCTCCATGATTGTAGGTTCCTGAGGCCTCCCCAGCCATGCCTCCTGTATAGCCTGTGGAGCAGAGTCAATTAAAACTCTTCTTTAAATAAATTACCCAGTCTCAGAGGTAGTTTTTTATAGCAATATAAAAACATACTAGGCCAGACGCAGTGGCTCACACCTGTAATCCCAGCACTTTGGGAGGCTGAGGCGGGCAGATCATCTGAGGTTAGGAGTTTGAGACCAGCCTGGCCAACATGGTGAAGCCCTGTCTCTACTTAAAAATACAAAAATTAGCCAGGCGTAGTGGCAGGCACTGTAATCCCAGCTACTCGGGAGGCTGAAGCAAAAGGATCGCTTAAACCCGGGAGGCGGAGGTTGCAGCGAGCCAAGATCATGCAACTGCACTCCAGTCTGGATGACAGAGCAAGACTCTGTCTCAAAAAAAAAAAAAAGAAAGAAAGAAAAGAAAACACACTAATACAAGCTCTATGCACACAGCAGAGGGCCATTACAAACCTTATTGATGCTATAAATTTTGGGGTGAAGTATTTTCTACCTGAGTGCAGTCCATATAAACTTCTCCTTTTTCTGACCTCCTAATGGCCCTGGTAACACTGGCCTTAGTCAAATACATTCCTGTTTTCCATGCACGAATTCCTTGTTGTCTACGTGTACTGCAATGAAGATGGAGGCCAGGACTCTAATTCAACTCTGCTGCTAATATATAGGATCCTGAGCGAGTCACTTTGACCTGTTTCTTCATGTGGCTTCCTTGCTATTCCTTCAGCACCACCAGCTATATGCCCCCGCATCAGAGAAAAAATATGTGGCTTTGACCACATATGTGCTAACAAAACTACATATGCATTTACCCTCAGACCCACAAGCCCACTTCTACAAATTTACTCTGAAGATATACTTCCACAAAAGTGAAATGACATATTCATGAGGTTACTCACTGTATCATTCTATACAAGTTCTATAAAATATTAAAAACTTAGAAACAACCTATATGTCCATCCATGGAGACTGGTTGAATAAACTATGGTACACCTTTACAATAGTATTACATGAGCGAGGGAAAGAAAAGGGGCAAGACAGGAAGGAGGGAAGGAAAAAGAGAAAAAAAGATTTTTTCTTTTTAAAGAGACAGGGTCTCACTTTGTCACCCGGGCTGGAGTGCAGTAGCACAATCATAGCTCATTGCTGCCTCAAATTCCCAGGTTCAAGTGATCCTCCTGCTTCAGCCTCCCAAGAGGCTGGGATTACAGGCCCATGCCACTACACTTGGCTAATTTTTAGATTTTTCATAGAGACATGATTTCACAGTCTTGCCCAGGTGGGTCTTGATCTCCTGGGCTCAAGTGATCCTCCCCATTCAGCCTCCCAAAGTACTGGGATTATAGGCATGAGCTACCATGACTGGCCAAGAAAAAGATTTCTATGAACCAAAGTAGAAAACTGTCCAGGCTACACTGTTAACTAAAAAAGCAAGATGGAAAATAATTATAATATATATATAGCAAATTATGTATAAATTTATATATAAACATGATATAAAATAATACACTATATATATATATAATGCTACTTCTTATATAAGAAACGAGACACTAAAGTATAAATATTCACTTATTTTTGGAAAAAGAAACACAGGAAAGATACTCCAGAAACCAATGACAATGGTTAGCTATAGAGTAAGTGGGAATGTGGTGCCAGAAAGTAAGAATTTTCTTGGTTTTGACTTTTGAACTTCTTTTTAAGAGATGGGGTTTTATCCTGTCACTCAGGCTGGAGTGCAGTGGCATGATCACAGCTCACTGCAGTCTTGAACTCCTAGGCTCAAGTGATCTGCCTGCCTAAGCCTCCTAAGTAACTGGGACTACAGGTATGAACCACCACACCTGGCTAATTTTAAAAAAAAAAAATGTTTTAGGCCGGGCGCGGTGGCTCAAGCCTGTAATCCCAGCACTTTGGGAGGCCGAGACGGGCGGATCACGAGGTCAGGAGATCGA
>NW_012122932.1:229806-231967 GCF_000951035.1 Colobus angolensis palliatus
ATATATATATATATTTAAATCGTGCTCTGACTATATCCCTCAGAGAGATATGTTCTAAGGACACAAAGACTTGCAAAACAAAACCAAATACTGTACTCTACTTATTTATTGCTAACAGAATTGGATTGGCAATTCTGAAATTTTTAATAGACTAAATGAGTAAATATATTGAGGTTCTTGAGAACCAGAGTTCTTACTGTGTGAGAAGGGAAATATAATTGTAAAGGTGAAAAGATTAGACAGAATTCAGTGGTATTAGATAAAATTATGATTTAAAAAACACTACTGTATGCATTTCTTAGCTCTGTCTATTGGAAGGGCCTAAAAAACAAGGTCCTTAGTAGCGCCTGGATCTTGGTTTCTTAATAACACTCTGCATTAAAACGAAGCAAGGCTCTTTGGAGAAAAGACTGATTTCTAGTTCTGAAACAGAAAACACAAGGCAAATTGGAAACTTCTTATGCCCTTATACAAAGAAATGCCCCAAAATTAATGTGGAGTTATAAAAGGATGAATACTGTATTCAAGCCAGTTTGAATGGGGCTTCCATTGGTTAACTTGAAAGAATTTGAGCATTCAAATAATAATGATGGTAATAGATTATAGCATACATGAAAAAAATAAATCCATCAGTCCACAGTGATTTTAAAAGAATGATGATGAAAGAAAAATATTGGGGCTGGACACAGTGGTTCACATCTATAATCCCAGCACTTTGGGAGGCTCAGGCAGGCAGATCACTTGAGCTCAGGAGTTCAAGATCAGCCTAGGCAACATGGTGAAACCCCATCTCTATGAAAAATGCAAAAAACTTAGCCAGGAGTGGTGACACACACCTGTGGACCCAGCTACTCAGAAGGCTGAGGCGGGAGGATGGCTTGAACCTGGAAGGCAGAGGTTGCAATGAGCTGAGATTGCACCACTGAACTCCAGCCTGGGTGACAGAGCCAGACCCTGTCTCAAAAAAAAAAGAAAGAAAAAGAAAAGATATTGGCAGCAAAAAGGAAACATCTTCTCCACAAAAGAATTATATCTAATAAATGTAGAAGAAATAATAATTTTATCATTTTTAAGAACTCACCATGTTAGAACCATCAATGCAATAACTGACAGCTTATCCATGAATGCTACCACTTGGTGAAAGTTAGCTGATAAACAAGTGTTTTAGTCCCTTCAGGCTGCTCTAACAAAATACCTTAAATTGGGTAATTTATAAACAACAGAAATGTAATGCTAGTTTTGGAGGCTAGGAAGTCCAAGAGGAGGGCACCAGCAGATTCAATTTCTGGTGAGGGCCCATTCCTCATAGTTGGTGCCTTCTGTGTGTCCTCACATGGCATAAAGGCAACAAGACTCCCTTAACCTCTTTTATAAGAGCACTAATCCCATTCATGAGGAAGCAACCCTCATGACCTAATCACCTCCTACAGGCCCCACCTCTTAAACCAACACCGTGAAGATTAACTTTCAACATATAAATTCTGGGGAGACATGAACATTCACATCAAAACAGCAGGATATTCACATAAATCTCAAAGTATCAGCTCACAGACTACTTAATTACAAAAAAGGAAGAGTAGCTTTTCAACTCAGAAATATGATGCTAATCATAGCATCACCAATAATGGAAATCACCAACAATATATTAATCCTGACATGATGCAGTGGGAAATATCACCTACGCAGTAATCTTGCCAAGAATTTTAAATCTGGTTATAACCATGAGAAAATACACAAATCCAGATTGTAAGGCATCATGCTAACGACCAGCTTGATGTCTTCAAAGATGTTACTGTCATGAAAGATCAAGTTTAAAGGAGATTAACAGACATAACCAGAAAACGTCATACTTGATCTTTGATTGAATCCTGGGGGTTTTTCAAAGAACACATTATTGATGAGACATTGGAGAAGTTTTATTAGAAAAGCTTATTACCTGATATTATTGTATCATGTTAAATTTCTTGGGGACAATAACAACACTGTGATTATACAGGAGAATGTCCAAGTTCCTAGGAGTTGCGTGATAACCTATGGGAAAATTAAGTGTCATAGTGTCTGTAACTTACTGTCACATGGTTCTGAATTTTTAAAAAGTATATTCTAAATGCAAAGTGTTATCCTGGATAGGATCCCATAATAGTAAAAAAAAAAAAAAAAA
>NW_012122932.1:233587-235085 GCF_000951035.1 Colobus angolensis palliatus
GGGAGACGGAGCTTGCAGTGAGCTGAGATCCGGCCACTGCACTCCAGCCTGGGTGACAGAGCAAGACTGTCTCAAAAAAAAAAAATATATAATATTATTATTATACACCCACTTATATTATTGCTAATAATATAATAAGCCCAGTGTAGCCTGTTTTTCCTTCAGCATTTCAACTAACTGCTGTTTCTTCTGTTGAGTACTACATGAAGTAATGGGCTTATGCTTAGACGACTCCTTATACAAAACATTTGTATCTCTACACATGAGAAGCATATTCAGCCTGGCAAGAAGTTTATTCTAAGAGAGACACACAGAAATTGACACTGAAAAACCAAAACAGTACAGGTTAATAGACTCATAAAATAAACACAATCACAGTATTATTTTCCTTTCTCTCTTTTTTTTTTTTTCTGGCAAGCACATATAGTTTAGCTTTCCTAAGTTAAACATAAGTAGGTTTGTGTTTAGGCAACAGAAAGCTAATTACTTAATTTCAGAAATAATTAAGGCTCTGCAGATCAGAAAGGACAGCAAAAGAATCTAGAGGAGTGCAAAGAAAGAATCAGTTGCCCCAAAGGAACCAATACAAAGGACATGATTACAGACTACAGTAATCTGAAGCCAATATATCTTGGTATCTATCATCAACTTCTTCAACAGTAACATTCACTAAAGACTTACTACTTGGCAGGCACTGTGTTATGATTTTCCTAGATCAGTTCATCTAAACATCTCACAATAAGCCTACAAGGTACCAGTATTAGTTCCATTTTATAGATGAAGAACTGCAGCTCTGAGTAATTGGCCAAGAGCACCCTAGCACCAAAAAGAACTGGAAATCTAACCTAGCTAGTCTGATTTCAAAGCATGTGTTCTTACCCCACTATGCTATACTGCCTGTCCCTAGTAGATAAGTGATTATTTGTACTTAATGATTTCTAAGGATTTGCAGTTCTAACATCCTATGATTTGCTTTAATAAATCTGTGATAAAGCATATGACTAGGCCTAGTGGTCTCTAATTGTGGAGAGCAAAATAAGGAAGCTCAATAAACTCTACTTACGTAACCTCAAAGTTAGAATTCAGGTTCCTTTGAGTTAACAAAATTGATCTTTCTCCATATTAAACCCATCAAAATTAGAAATGTTTCTCCTGTTAGTCAATGCCTTACATTTTTTCCTCACATGAAGACAGATGGAGCAAATATTAAAAAACATTCCATCAAGAATAAAAGTACAAATCTGTAATACAGTCAGCATGACCTCTATTTCATTGATTGATTGATTGAGACAGAGTTTCGCTCTTGTTGCCTAGGCTGGAGTGCAATGGCATGGTCTCAGCTCACTACAACCTCTGTCTTTCAGGTTCAAGCGATTCTCCTGCTTCAGCCTCCAAAGTACAGGTGCCTGCCACCATGCCAAGCTAATTTTTGTATTTTTAGTAGAGATGGGGTTTCACCATGTTGGTCAGGCTGCTTTCAAACTCCTGACCTCAGGTG
>NW_012122932.1:235270-240178 GCF_000951035.1 Colobus angolensis palliatus
AAATTTAGTGTAGGTGAAATACACTGCTTATAAACTACTGATATTAGCCTTGAAGAAGCCATTATTGGTTCTTAGTTGAATATATTAAAGCTTTAAAAAGTCTTATAAAATGCAGGACCTATTTGTTCTTTATACAAAATACTTAGTAATTGAAGTCAAGGCAAAATATTCTCGTTTGTTCTTTTAAATCATCACGAAAGTTCTCATTAAAAAAAAAGCTAACTTACTATTTTTCTTTTTTTAAAAAAATACAGCTAATTCCATAAATGAATATACTATAAAAAGCTGTTAGGTACACCTCAGCCTTCATAAACAGTATAAAGTACACCTCAGAAAAGAAGCATATTGACACTTCCATGTTCATCTTAAAAACTAGAAACTTCTAGGAAACAGCAACAATTTGTTTTTTTAAAAAGAGTTTGGCAAAAACCATTTCTCTGAGACACCCAAAGAAGGAAAAAAAAATTTATTAGGTCCAGTAATCAAAAATGACTTGATAGAATTATGATTACATGCAGAATTGGATGGTTAGAAATGAAATCAATCTATTTAGGTCCAGCCTAAGGTTCTGACAGCCAATGAGTAGACACAATCAGAGTAGTAGTATTCCTAAGAAACCAGGATAAATCTCCAATGTGCATGAGTTTAATGAACCAGATAGATTATTGTATCACCAATATCCACCCTTATCCCATTCTCAGTCAGATGAATTTTCTTGCTCATGAGGTCCACATTGAAAACAGCATGCTCAGAAATGGGGGTCTTCTCGGTGTGCTCTTTTCCCAGGACAGGAACTCGTCGAGGCCCCAACAGTGGATCATCAAATCTCATCAGTTTCACTTTGGAAAGGTCTACAACAAAATAAATTATCAATATAAGCATTTAATTACAGTCATTGACTCAAACCCTGGAAGCAGTCTGAGAACTCACTTTTTAAACACACTGGTTGTTATATCTAAACAAAAACATTTTCTTCAGATTATTAAATAAAAGCCATGCCAGGCACGGTGGTTCACACCTGTAATCCCAGCACTTTGGAAGGCTGAGGCGGGTGAATCACTTAAGGTCAGGAGTTCAAGACCAGCCTGACCAACATGGCGAAATGCTGTCTCTACTAAAAACACAAAAAAATTAGCTGGGCCTGGTGGCAGGCGCCTGTAATCCCAGCTGCTCAGGAGGCTGAGACAGGAGAATCGCTTGAATCTGGAAGGCAGAGGTTGCAGTGAGCCAAGATCGCACCATTGCACGCCAGCATAGGCAACAAAGTGAGACTCTATCTCAAAAAAAAAAAAAAAAAAAAAAAAAAATCTCAGGAGCAAAGCTACAATGTAGTAAATCTTCATCCCCTTTCAGCTTTTACCCAGATCAAAGTGTCGGAGATTCTGACATCTCCTGGAATTATAAACTAAGAGAGAAAGAATTGTGTGTATTTTTTAGCATTATCCTATTTGGTCTCTCAAATCATTTTTATATGCTTCAATTAACCATTGTACAGAGTATCGAAAAATCTAAAACTTATCCCTTTCTCGAGCTCCCTGGAATACACGAAACCTGCAAGAATTGTAGCTTTTCTTGGAGATACTTTTGGATAAATAATGACTACTCTAAGAAATGGCATTACCAGTTTCTCATTTGCTCAAAAGATGAAAGTATTTGTATTAACAAGTTGATGAGACAAGGAGAGCGGGGACAAGGCAGAGAAAGGACAGAAATTTAAGCTTTCAGGATTTTAAGCTTTAGGATGAGCTCTAATACCCACCCTGCTTGAGATTTTCCTAATCTGCTCTTATGCAAGCTGATAAAATAGTGCCCGGCCAAAAAAAAAAAAAACCTGTCCCTTGAACAACTTTATAATTCAACAATCCTGTCAACAACTGAGCCCAAAAGTATATTTATTTCAGCAATTCTGAGATTTCCCAACATTAAATGGTTTTATTTCATATGGCAGAAAAATGCCAGAAATGACTACAAATGCTGATTCTGGGTTTATATCTCATTCTAAGTGTAGCATGGCTAGTTATAATTAACCTGAGCCATAGAAATAGAAGATATTTTCTGAATTACTTCCCACCTCTTTCTGAAACACACCTGAGCTACACTCCATCACGTTGACTTGAGAGTACAAAGCTTAGCATAAGAAGGATAAGAGATAAAAGAAGACGTTAATGCAGCTGGCAACTATGCCAAGAATACAAGTTATCCATGCATTCTGTTCTCTTTGGGAAACAAAGACCGAAGGATCGCAAGTTTAGAGAAGGGGCTTATAGAACAATTAACTGCGACTACCACAAAAGCAAACCCTGTATAAGAGTCTTTGGAGAGTTTCTGCAGGGACCATACAATCTATTCCAAGACACAGTACAAGCCCTGAAAATTAAAATGGGAAGGGAGCAGGCGCAATCTTCATGACAGCTACAATCTTATTTTGGGGAAGAATACAATTCATTTTAACAGCTATTGCAATTCAACTTCAGTGGTACCAAATATTTTGCTATAGACGCAGTGACAAGTTCTGCCAGATTTTATGCACAAGGCCTTTTACTGCAGATCTGCCTCTGCCTCTCTCTCTCACACACACACACACACTCTTTCTCGCTAAAACAGACCTCCTTCATCATTCCAAGCAATTCTGAATCAAACTAGTTCAAAGAAACCTTAATACTCAATCAGGCTTCTAAATGACAAAACATATTTGCTTTGATGTTTCACCACGTAGTTCATTACTGTCCACAGATTCACAGAGCTTTCTTAGTGGTTTAACTATTTTTTATCCCAGACTTCTCTTACCATTGAAACTGTTGAAGTTTAAGTCTGCAACTACTTAAGATTTAAGGCTCTTAGAGAAAAGATGAGAATGACTCTAAGTCCCTAGGGACTGATAATGAGAAATGAAGGCTTTCACTTCCAAGTTATTAGTTCATATATAGCATGGGTTGTGAGTGATTCAAATTTATTATCATCAAATAGTTCACTCAGTGGCCTTTGTGGAATGAAATGATAGTTTTAGTCCAGTTCCTCCCGGACCCAGATCATAATCACCCTCAATACAATTAGCACTAATTGGACAATTTGCTGTCTAGTGCAGCAAACAGACCAATAACTATGTTACTGAATTTAACTCCTCTTCCATCTCATATACTCAATATACTCAGGCCCTTTAGATATCAAGGCATCCTGAGGGCTTTTGGTAAAGTATCAAAGTTAGATCTCTTCTGCAGATACTTATAGGAATAGCAATTTCAAACTCCCTCTAATGTTTCTATTTTCTAAAATTTACAGCAGCTACTAACATCAAACTTAAGACACTTTAGATAATATTTTTCACAGCTAGTAAGACAAAGGAGATAAGAATTATGCCAAAGGCTCAATGAGAAAAGACAAGAAACAGAAAATACATTTCAGTACAATTCTGCAGAACCTAGTCAGTGCTATATTTGAGTACATTTGAAACAGAGGTAGATTTAACATAATACAATTTTCAATACAGAAATACATCCTTTCATGTGCTATAACATCATAATAATCCTATCCAGGCAGAGCTAGTGTCTCACGCCTGTGATCCCAGCACTTTGGGAGGCCAAGACAGGCAGATCACTTGAGGCCAGGAGCTCGAGACTAGCCTGGCTAACATGGGGAAGCCCTGTCTCTACTAAAAATAGACAAACTAGCCGGGTGTGGTGGCTCATGCCTATAATCCCAGCTACTCAGGAGGCTGAGGCATGAGAATTGCTTGAATCTGAGAGAGGAGGTTGCAGTGAGCTGAGATTGTGCCACTGCACTCCAGCCTGGGTGACAAAGAGAGACTCTTATCTCAAAACAAGTAAATAAATATAATCCTATCCAGATATCCACAAATATACAAATAGATCCACAAATATCTATTTTCTTTAAAAGCCACTACCATGCTCTTTCTGCTTCTTGTGGCCTGTAAGTTCTGAGGATGAAGGTATCATTCTATGGTACCTAGTTCACTGAGAGGACATAATAAATGCATATAACAACATGATGAAACCTGAAGATATTTTGCTAAGTGAAATAAGCTAGATACAAAAGGAAAAATATTGTGTGATTCCAATTATATGAGGTACTGAGAACAGTCAAATATATAGGGGTAGGAAATAGAACAGTGTGGTGTGAATATAAATTTGTATAGCCATTATAAAAAACATATATACGGGTTCCTCGAAGTATTAAAAATAGAACTACCACATTATAGAGCAATCCCACTACTGGACATATATCCAGTAAGAAATGAAGAAATGAAATCAGTATGCTGAAGAGATATCTGCACTCCCATGTTTCTTTCAGCACCATTCACAATAGCCAAGATATGCAATCAACCTAAGGGTCCATCAACGGATGAATGAAAAGAGAAAATGTGGTATACAATGACATATTATGCAGACATAAAAAAGAATGAAGTCCTGTCACTTGTGACAACATGGATGAGGCTGGAAGACATTATATTAAGTGAAATAACACAGGCACAGAATGACAAATATCGCATGATCTCACTCACATGTGGAATCTAAAAAAGTTGATCTCATTGAAGTACAGAGTAGAATTATGGTTATCAGAGGCTGGGAAGGATGGAAGAGAGGGGACTGAAAGGAGGTTGGTCAACAGGTACAAAGTTATAATTAAATGGGAGGAATAAGTTATACTGTTCCAGGCCGGGCGCGGTGGCTCAAGCCTGTAACCCCAGCACCTTGGGAGGCCGAGAGGGGCGGATCACGAGGTCCGGAGATCGAGACCATCCTGGCTAACACGGTGAAACCCCGTCTCTACTGAAAAAATACAAAAAACTAGCCGGGCGATGGGGCGGGCGCCTGTAGTCCCAGCTACTCGGGAGGCTGAGGCAGGAGAATGGCGTGAACCCGGGAGGGGGAGCTTGTAGTGAGCCGAGAT
>NW_012122932.1:241102-298080 GCF_000951035.1 Colobus angolensis palliatus
TGAACAATGAGATCACTTGGACACAGGAAGGGGAACATCACACACCGGGGCCTATTGTGGGGAGGGGATGGGGGGAGGGATAGCACTGGGAGATATACCTCATGTAAATGACGAGTTGATGGGTACAGCACACCAACATGGCACCTGTATACATATGTAACAAACCTGCACATTGTGCACATGTACCCTAGAACTTAAAGTATAATTAAAAAAAAAAAAAGTTGTAGAGATGGATGGTGGTGATGATTTCACAACAATGTGAATGTATTCAAGCCTCTTGAACTGTACACATAAAAATGACTAAAATAGTAAATGTTATGTTAGGTATAATTTACCACAATTTAAAAAACATGTCTATAAACAACATCCCTAACCCTAGTATACTGTTGCTGCTGATGTTCCGTACAGAGGGAAACAAAATAAACTGGTATTTCCCTCCTAGTATACCCTTTCCCCTTACCTTCATGGGTGTAATGTTCAAGGCCCCATCCAAACAATACTTTCTCCATAAATTAATCCCTGATCGCTGCAAGTGGAAATAATCTCACGTTCCTCTGTGCTATACATTTTACCTGTACCTTTCTTACTACACTCAGCAATTTCTCCTTACATTATCATACACTTCAATAGTCTATGTTCCCTACTACTTTACTAGATGCAGCTCCTAATGAACAGAACTCTGTGGACTCCCCAAAGCCCCAGTACATACAAAGGAGTCTCTACATACCCATACAAAGTGTTTGCAGTTGTCTCTACAAACACTACATACAGTAGTGTCTCAGTAAGCGTCCACAGAAGGGAAACAACTTCAAGAGAACACAAAATGTATGACAGAACTAATTCCAAAGAGCTATTTCAAGTCTCCTATTTCAATTAATGTTACTACCCTAATACAGTTTCATAAATTAGGTTATTGTTTGGGATTTATAAATCTTTTTAGAAAATTTTTGTAGTGATAGAAAGTGGTCAATCAACTTTTGATTGCTATCAAAAAGAAAAAAGACAGATAATACAAAATAGAGAATCACAACATTAATTTGCTGTGTAGCTCAGAAGAAAAATAAGAGAGACACACTATGTCCCTTCACACTCTGCTCACTGTAGGACCTGGCTGGATGATGAAAAGAAAAGCCATAAATTATTACATTGAATCTAATCACAAAAGATGCAGACTTATTCTTGATAGTAAGTTAAGATTACGACATATTTTACCTGGAGTCACATTGTTTAGAAGAAAGAATATGAGCTTTGGAGGCAAACAGACCTGTTGGAATTCCAGCTCTAGAGTTTACTTACTAAACAAACTTTGCAAGTTACTTAGCCTTTTTAGCCTCCATTTCATCATCTGTAAAAGGGAAATAATAAGAACACCCTCTACATTATAGAATTGTAAAAGGACTAAATGGTTAACACATGGAAGACACTCAATAACTTTCACTCTGTTTCTCTTCCTTCTCAAGGAACAGACCTGCTGGACAGGTTAGTTTAGAATACTAAGGGTATGTGCTCCTTGATTCTGAACATTTCTGAGACAGAAATCACTCATTACAGTTTTAGAGCTAGAAAGAAAGATGGGAAAATATCTAATCCCTCTATTGTCCTCACATTAGTAAATGAAAAATCAGTTTTGAGCTTAAGCGACATGGCAAAGTCACTAAGCTACCTAGCCACAGAGTCCCAAAAAGAATAGTTTTCTTGATTCTGAACCCAATATTTTTTCCATAATAATACACAGCTGTCCATAAGCAAGCCTGTTTCTTTTCTTTTTCCTTTCTACTTAAAGCTCACCAAATCTACAAGCCACTGACAAATAGGAGTTTTGGGGAGCAACTTACCTTTAATTCCTCGGTTCATTTTCATTAAACGCCTGACTATGGAATCACAGTTATCTCCTTGCCTGATTTCAATTTTGGTTGAGAAGTGGCCATTGGATGGCTGGGGATTCACTAGAGAAACAGACACACCAGGCTAGGAAAACAACAAGAAAATGATAGTTTAACTTGAATACTGCTGAGAGAGGAGGAATCTCTGCTACGTTTTCAATGCCCAATGAAAGATGGATCTAATTGTGGTATTTTAAAATCATGACTAAGGCATACTCAAATACAAAAGAAAAGCTGTACAAGCTCATGCTTATAACCAAATACCTAGGTAAAGATGACTACGACTACATATATCAACACTGATGATGGACACTAACAATAACTACATTTTCTCTTCCACAACCACCATCATTCACTGAATCTCTACAATGTATTAGGCATTGTACTAAGCACTTTATCGACGTTAGTTCTATATCCCTGAAGTCGTTCTTTTGACCCTTTTTCACAAATGAGAAGCTGAGAACCAGAAAGATTAAAAATCAGCACAAGGTCACACAGCTAGTAAGTGGCAAGGTCAGGATTAAACATAATTCTATGTTGTACTTATAGAAGCTGCATAGTCCAAAACCCTATTTATTATTTTTAAGTGGAAAAAAGTCAAATGAGTCTTGTGAAAGACTTAAATACATAGTATCTTAATAGAATACTTGAAAATTACTTGAAATAAATATATTTGTATAAGGAACATTTTCATATACCTATCTCCATGGCTCAAATGACTGAACTATTAAAAGCTACCACATCTTAATGCAATGAGTGTATTCCTTACATGACGCTGAATTCAGGAGGTATCCATGATCATGATTTCCTTATTCTTTCAAACTAGGCCTTTTCTGTTTGCTGGGTTTTCAAATGTGGCAAAAGTAACAGAACATATCTAAGTCCTCTGCTTATCAAGACAAGGAGGGCAGTTTATAGACTCTCCCAATTGCAGTCCCCTGGACTTTGCCAAATGCCGCCAATCTGAATGGATTCTTTGAGACTGAAAAAACAGAATCTCCTTCCTCAAGGATCTAGATCCAGAAATACCATCTGACCCAGCAATCCCATTACTGGGTATATACCCAAAGGATTATAAATCATTCTACTATAAAGACACATGCACACATATGTCTATTGCAGCATGGGTCACAATAGCAAAGACTTGGAACCAACCCAAATGCTCATCAATGATAGACTGGATAAAGACAATGTGGCACATATACACCACACAATACTATGCAGGCATAAAAAATGATGAGTTATGTCCTTTGTAGGGACTTGGATGAAGCTGGAAACCATCATTCTCCACAAACTAACACAGGAACAGAAAACCAAACACCGCATGTTCTCACTCATAAGTGGGAGTTGAACAATGAGAACACATGGACATAGGCAGCAGAATATCACACACCAGGGCCTGTTGGGGTGGGGTGGGCAAGGGGAGGGATAGTGTTAAGAGAAATATCTAATGTAGATGACAGGTAGATGGGTGCAGCAATCCACCATGGCACATGGATACCTATGTAACAAACCTGCATGCTCTGCACATGTATCCCAGAACTTAAAAAAAAAAAAAGGCCAGGCGCGGTGGCTCATGCCTGTAATCCCAGCACTTTGGGAGGGCAAGGACGGTGGATCACGAGGTCAGGAGATCGACATCATCCTGGCTAACACAGTCAAACCCCATCTCTACTAAAAATACAAAAAATTAGCCAGGCGTGGTGGTGGGCGCCTGTAGTCCCAGCTACTCGGGAGGCTGAGGCAGGAGAATGGCATGAACCCAGGAGGCGGAGCTTGCAGTGAGCCGAGATCACGCCACTGCACTCCAGCCTGGGCAACAGAGCGAGACTCCGTCTCAAAAAAAACCAAAAAAACCCAGAATCTCCAAAATCTTTTTGTCTTCACCAATAATGACCCAAAACTAAGGGGTTAAAAAAAGCTATTCCAGCATAACTTAAGATGATGCATCAATCCAGTTTATACTAAAAACAAAACAGCCTTGAATAACAATCAAACCAAGACTCATCTGAGTTTTAAAAGCTCATTTTAACTGTCTAAAAAGGTTCTACATTTCCAGTATTCTTAAATAAAAACCAGATACTGAAAATCATACTTTTTATTTTTAAAACCCACAAATAACATCTGATAGTTCCTGTAACAGTAAAGTGAGGAAAAAGTAAGTATTGCACTGACCAAAGGAATTGGGGCATTTCAGGTACATCCCCATTTCTAACAAACAATGAGATCTACAACAAACCAACCACTTAATTTCTCTGGACCTTACTTGGTTCTATTTTTCAAATGTGGATTTAGATGTAATGATCTCTAGGTCTCTTCTAGTTTTAAAATGCAATGATTCAGTGAGATTCCTTCAACTTACTTCTATTCTAAAAACATTAAGTGGTTTCCCAGGACAGCAGTCTTCCCTGATTTTATCTTCTGCTTCGGAGGCAAACTTGACTTCTATGTGTTCTAGCTAAATAGAGGGGAAAAAATGGAAGTTATTAGTATCACTTAATGTGATTCAAATTAATCATCACCTCATTTCACCAAGAACAAAACTAGGTTCTCCAGTTAACATGAAATGGTCTGTGCAATTTTATTATTTTCCATATAAATATTAAATGAAATCTGTAATCAGTTATTGAACGTTCATTTTAGATGTCTCATAGTATTGTTATTTCTATAGTCATGTTTATCATTTTCTATAATGAAATCTGGCATCTATCTGCCATATTTGAAACAAATGAAAATCAGCATAAGAGGCTTCCACTTAAGACAAATTGAAGTTCAGAAATCTATAATTTGAGAATAAAAGGCTTCCACTTAAATAAATGGAAGAAAAGCTCAGAAATATAGCACAGTGCATATGTCTAAATATAAGATGACCCTAAACATAAGGTGTGTCCGTATGGTCCAAGTGAAAAGATCCAAGAAGTTTTTTGAGCTACATGAATATATATGAGCATTTAGATATATATAAAATGGATGTCATTTAATGTTTATTAATTTCATTAACTCATTTAAAATAAAATACTTAATTAGAAACAACTTTCCTCCATCTCCATATTTCACAAAACAATTTTACTTAAACTCCAAACCTGTATCTTTTTTACTTGAGTGTCTTCATTATTACTAGGACCACTTTTTGAGTGCTCTAACAGTTTTCTAGAGCAAATGACTTTTCCTTTTGCCTAAGCTGTCTGAGATCAGCTTATTTACAATCTATATATAAAGTTGTGACTGGGGCACAAAGATTGGATGGGGAGAAAGTCACAGATATGTAAAAGCTATTGGTACTGTTCTAGTGCTTGGATTGGGTAGTAGATTCATGAGTGTTCATTTTATTATAAATTGGGAGAGAAAAAAACATGGCAAGATATGGAACAATCACAATATATCATTAACCAGACATTATAATTAATCCAATTCTGCAAATCAAAAGGGAAGGAGGAAAAAAGGCATCAATTCAGAGTACTCCATAACATAAGAGGCTTGGAAAGCATTTAAATATAAGGTCTCTTAAAAATAACTTGCAGTATAAAGTATAAATAATTTGCAGTATAAAGTATAAACAAAGTATAAATAATTTGCTGCTATAAAGACACATGCACACATATGTTTACTGCGGCACTATTCACAATAGCAAAGACTTGGAATCAACCCAAATGTCCATCAGTGACAGACTGGATTAAGAAAATGTGGCACATATACACCATGGAATACTATGCAGCCATAAAAAAGGATGAGTTTGTATCCTTTGTAGGGACATGGATGCAGCTGGAAACCATCATTCTCAGCAAACTATCGCAAGAACAGAAAAGCAAACAACACATGTTCTCACTCGGTGGGAATTGAACAATGAGATCACTTGGACACAGGAAGGGGAACATCACACACCAGGGCCTACTGTGGGGAGGGGGAGCAGGGAGGGATAGCATTAGGAGATACACCTAATGTAAATGACGAGTTAATGGGTGCAGCACACCAACATGTCACATGTATACATATGTAACAAACCTGCATGTTGTGCACATGTACCCGAGAACTTAAAGTATAATTAAAAAAAAAAATTTGCAGTATATCCAGACATACAGTTTTTTAATGTATAATTGATTATATGTAAATTAAGAATTGATAAAATAAGAGGACAGATTTTTTTTCCTGCAACTTTTATACTCACCCATTTTTCTTCTCTCCAAAAATATTTCTGACTGACATATTTAACAAAGATACTAAACACAGAAGATGAAGTTTATAAAAAGGTTTATTGTAAAATAAAAGAGCTGGATTGTGGTTTAACTACATTTAAGTAGTTATTACAATCCCTGGACCTCTTACCTCAAGGGAATTAGTCAGGTAGACTATATTCTCCATAAGCACAGCCTTTTCATCAAATTCTAATTGCAAATCCAGTATACGAGGCCCCATCTTCTCCAGATTTTCCTAATAGCCAAAATGGTATGGAAAAACAAAATCACAGTAAGAACATGTTGGAAAACATACTTCCTTCAAAGTAATTATTCTTCTCTCAGTTGATAAAATCTCAGATTTCAGGCGTTAAAGGAAAGGCCTTGGACTCATGATTTCCTTTACCTACATTTGCTTGTTAATGAAATTTACTAGCTCCAAATAATTATCATTTAAAGTATTATAAGATTATGGCAGCACTGAAAAGATGGGAAGGCACAAGGTTTTCAGATTTATAAAGTAAATATGGTTTTATGATTGTTTATTTAGACTGACTTAATATGCAAGCCCAAAGAATTCACTTGACAGAGAAACAACCAAATGTATGAAAATATCCCTTTAAGTTACCCAAAAAAACAAAATTTTAATTTTCTGAGATACCACCTTCTTACAGCTGTTTCAGAGAATAGTGAATTAATAATATCCAAACAAAAAATCCCCAAAGATATTTCTGCAAAGTTTAAAGAAAAAAAACTCACACTACATGAGTACTCAAACATGGCACGTAAAAAATAATTTCTTATTCTTAATTTTCTTGGATAGTCGATATTTGCTGCACAAAATAGAATCCTAGTGATGCAAGAGCATATGCATAGATATAACTACCTAGAACACGTTAAACTTAATGAAAGTGACCTGACATTATTCCTGCTACTCACTGTTTTGGCTTACTATGCAAGTTCTATTTCTTTTTCCCATGAAAAGTGCTAGAAAGTCATTTTCTTATTCCCAGATTTATTAATCCCTTTCAAAGTTTGCAAAACCACTAATTTGCCTGGCAAATCACCAACATAATTTTAAAAATATATCACCACTCAAACGGTCTGATGATGGTTCTTCAATTTTAAATGAGATCCTAAAGAAGCCAACTTTTGAATCTAATATCATTTTTTTTTTTGAGACGGAGTCTCGCTCTGTCGCCCAGGCTGGAGTGCAGTGGCGCAATCTCGGCTCACTGCAAGCTCCGCCTCCCGGATTTACGCCATTCTCCTGCCTCAGCCTCCCGAGTAGCTGGGACTACAGGCGCCCGCCATCTCGCCCGGCTAGTTTTTTGTATTTTTTAGTAGAGACGGGGTTTCACCGTGTAGGCCAGGATGGTCTCCATCTCCTGACCTGGTGATCCACCCGTCTCGGCCTCCCAAAGTGCTGGGATTACAGGCTTGAGCCACCGCGCCCGGCCTCTAATATCATTTTATACACACACGCGCGCGCTCTCTCGCGCGCGCTATATATATATACACGTAACTACTTTTCAAACAGGTTTCCCTGGATTCTCTTAAAACATGTCATCAAAATTAATTGCCTCTGCAAACACCAATGGAATATTTTGTTGGATCCACATGTTGACAGTGATTTGGTGTTATGACCAATGACACTAGCCACTGGGGAACCAATGAACTATGAACATACCAGCACTTATATTACAACATGATTGGTGTAGGTCAACCCAGGATCCTAAATTACTTCTGAAACTTAAAATACCCTGAGGATCAAACAGTGACTTTGATCTAAGAGAATTAAAAACCTTTCCCAAGAATACCAATCTATTATAGCATTGGAGAAGTTAAGAGGTCTGGTCTCCATCAGGCATCTACAGCCAAGAAGACACAAGAATTAAAGGACAGTAAAAGAATAACCACGATATGCTTAGTAGGCTGGAAGATACTAATTTGCATTTTCAAACAACATTTACCAAGTCTACTTCTTGACTGGTGCTACTTAGGTGTGTTAGGTATACTACACAACATTCCTAAAAAGTTGGGTTCTATAGTATCCTCATTTTATGGATGAAAAATCCTGTCGCCCAAAAAATTAAAGTTATTTGACCAAGGTCTCAAAACTAAGAAATAACAGATACACAGAATTTCAACCAAGATTTTTCTGGCCCCATAGTCTGAGATCTTAAGCAACATAAGCCTTCTTTTGGCTTCTTTTTGTCAAGAAATCCAACAATACATCAGCTATGTATATGAAGAAAACTAAGAGTCTAACCCAATAATTCTCAATGGCAAGAAGTGGAAGGTGATTCTGCCCCCAGTGGACATTTAGCAATGTCTGGAGATATTTTTCATTGTCATAACTAGCGGGAAAGGTAGTTCTACTGGCTTCTAATGAGTAGAAGCCAGGGATGCCGTTAAAGTGTCCCACAAGAACTATCTAGCCCAAAATACCCATAGAGCTATGCTGAGAAACCCTGGTCTAACCACTATAACCAATGTTTATCCTGTTAAGCTATACCTATACAAATACTGAATCCTGGTTCCAGGAATAGGGTCTAGGAAATGCAAGCCTCTATAAGCCTAATGTAAGCCAAAAGAGTATGTTTCTTTCCCAAACTTGAAAGAAGGGAAGGTAGAATATGAAGGGAACAGTTCAGTGCAGCAATTCTAAACCAATTTTTCTCCCACAATATATATTTTTCACATACTCAGCAATTCCACAAGTAAACCTAAAACCTGATAGATCATTTCTCACAGCCATTGATTGAAAAGTGCTATTTTAGCAGATTTCTGGCAGGAGACTATGTCCAAGGCTTTTCCCCATCCTTCTATTGTCCTATCTAACCATTACTCATGTGGTCACAGCTGCATAAGGTCCACAGCTTACCTTAATCATGGCAACAAATGGCATGACTTTCTTCATGTATTTCTTCAGTTCTGGCATACTGCCTAGTTCACTAGCAATGACTTTGTTGTCAGGCAGTTTTCCGTTATTGGCCTAAAAAAGAAAGGAGGGAGAGTAATGTAGAAAAAAAAGTCTCAAGAATAAGACAGAATAGTAGATTTGACTATAGTCTGCCAGGCATAGAATGGTGGCCTCTATCGATCCTTAGAGAACAGCAGAAAAGTGTCCAGCCCTAGCATCATGGAGAAGTGAAAGCTGAATGAACAATGCAGAAGGAAGTCTCCTATTCTCTATAAACTGACAACACACACTTTTTAGTTCAGAGGTGGAAAAAAAGTGATTTGTGTCGAATATTTCTCCTGTTCAGAAACTAAATGGTCTCATAAAAACTTGTTTTCAAATTTCTAAAAGCATTTGATTAGTCATATTAAAATAAAAAATTACACAACTATTATACAAGTTTATATAATGTCTGCTTTTGGACACTAGAAAGAAATTGTTACAATTGTAAAAAGAATCCCTAGCTATCGACCTGTTAAAAACAGAATCATTTCTATCTACTCGAAAATAAATATCTATATCATATATCACTAATGAGTATAATCCCAGTGTGCTTTAAATGAATATAAATTCATTTCTTTCTACAAATATTAATGGTCCCCTCAACAGAGTCAGAAACAAAGCAAGTGGTCTTTTCAAAGTTTTGGGCAACTTATTTTCTCCTTATTGTAAAAGGAAGGGTTGGGAATGAATCTAAATGAAAAGGAACACATAACACAATTTCAAAAAATCTATTTTCGATTCCAAATTTTACTAAAGTACATAGGAAAAAATATTCTACTTGTTAATGTATTCGTCTGAAACATATAAAAAAGAAAAAGGGTGGGAAACACTCCTTTGCCTTATGTCACCAAAAAGGTGCCACATTCAACATAAGAACACTCTTCGTGATTATAAATGAACATTCCTTTCATTCTTGTGGATGAAAACATACAAAAATCTAAAAGAAAGCTGCTAATGCCAAAAGATACCACTGTTTTCAATTATCCAGTCAATGAATACTAAGTAAAAATACAACTTCAAAACGAACAGAGGTGATGCATTTTTAATGCCTAAGACATTACATATCATATTTAGGTTCTTCCACTGTTTCCTTGAAATTGCTGGTATGAATATATAATCCACTGAGGTAGTTTCACTTTTCTGCCAACCAAAGTAGCCTTTATCTTTTATTTACCTTAATTCAAAATCTGCAAGCGGATTCTAAAGGCCACCTTCTATTTCTAACATACACAATCAAAGGTGGAAGCAGTTTTCCATAAAGGAATACAAAAACATTTGCTCTTCTCTATCAAATTTTACAAATGTAAAAGCAGTTTTTCTTAGCATTTCTTAATTAACTCTGAAAAGTATTCAGGCAAAATTCCAATAACGGTCTAGAATATCAAAGCTAAGAATTTTTCCTTTATGTTTCTGCTTTACATTTTGACCACAATCCGTATTTTGTCTCTCTTTTTTAAGTGCACCTTAGTGGTCTGCATCTAGCAATAACTGTTTTAATAACCTAAGCAAAAAAGCCAAAGTCCACAAACATACTCTGTTTCTACATTTTGAATGCAGAGGAAAAATAGGTTTTTTTTCTTTCAGGAAAACTTAGATCTAAGTTATTGAGTTCCCTTTAAATGGATTTATCATTACCTGGCAGAGCCAAAAATGTCTTCAAGCTCTCCATTTCTATAGGTAATTATCAAACCAAACAACATTTAAAGTACTCAAGAACAAAGTTCACTTTTTTCCAAACAATAAACGAGGTTATGGTTTGAAATAATTTAATGAAAGAATAAATTTAATGAATGACTCCCGCTGCTCAAGTTATAACAAATTCCAAAGGCAAACTCTGTCCTTTCATTTCATTATTTCAACTACACATATGAAAACCCCCAATTCTTTTGATTACATTCAACTAGATCCAATGTATTTTTTTTTTTTTTTTTTTTTTTGAGACGGAGTCTCGCTCTGTCGCCCAGGCTGGAGTGCAGTGGCCGGATCTCAGCTCACTGCAAGCTCCGCCTCCCGGGTTTGCGCCATTCTCCTGCCTCAGCCTCCCAAGTAGCTAGGACTACAGGCACCCACCAACACGCCCGGCTAGTTTTTTTGTATTTTTTAGTAGAGACGGGGTTTCACCGTGTTAGCCAGGATGGTCTCGATCTCCTGACCTCGTGATCCGCCCATCTCGGCCTCCCAAAGTGCTGGGATTGATTACAGGCTTGAGCCACCGCACCCGGCCGATCCAATGTATTTTTGTATAAATGTTTCAAAAATGAGAGAAAAACAGCAGCTTTTTCCTCAGCATCCATTTAAGAGTCACCAAGAATAACAAAAGGATGCTCTCTGCCTAGAGGGAATGACACAAAGCTGCCTATCTTTCTTCTCCCAGACATTGTCAACATCCTAAAAACAAAAACAACATAGGGAGCATACAACACCATCGGGGGAAAAGTCTACTGAGAGCATCACCTCAAAGTGTTTACGTAGAACAGACAGGGTGGTATGTTGCCAAGGTGGATAGTTCTTTGCCACATAGATGGTGCAATGTGAGGGCTTCTGCAGGGGTTGTTTGTCAGTCTTCTACACGGTAAAAGAAAGGAAAAACATTCAATAGCTTTTACATAAACCAAAAATGAGAAGAACCCTCCCCCAATATACACCACCATGGTCTTCACCATTAATGAAAATCTTTTTAACTTCCATTACTGTTAAATGTTATCTGATCAATAACTTTTAAGGAATAATCTTTAAAAAAAAAAAAAAAAAGACTTTACCTTCCCTTTAGCTGGCATCATATAGTTCTTGAGTCGTAGTCTAAGGTCATGTGTTACTTCCATGAGATACTGTGAGGAGTGTATTAAAACTTCATCCACAGGACCTGCCACAGGCCATGAAGCATTCATAATTGAGTCAGCCTTTTAAAAAAAGAAAAACAAAAAAAATTTCATTGAGGTTAGACAATGTAACTATTTTATGGTTCTTGATTACAGTTTCATACCAAGGATACCATCTGTAATTGTGTGCTCAGAGTTCAAACTTGACTACACAGAACATACTTCCACAGCCCCTGATCTAATGTTCCCTAGAATTCAAGCTGTGAAGTCTGACTCTACATTCTTAATTAGCATCAATTTGTACAAGCATATTAATACCCACACACATATGCTCACTTTCAAAGAAAATTATGTAATGCTAATTTGCCTAAATTTAATCATTATTATATAAATTACGCATACACTCAGTTTTTATCCTGTTAATACATCCAGTATTCAAATATGGCTATTTGGTATATAGATCATGAGCACATTTCTGTATTGTTCGTGCATTTAAAAATACAAAAGAGGCCAGGCGCAGTGGCTCAAGCCTGTAATCCCAGCACTTTGGGAGGCCGAGACGGGCGATCATGAGGTCAGGAGATCGAGACCATCCTGGCTAAAACAGTGAAACCCTGTCTCTACTAAAAAATACAAAAAAACTAGCTGGGCGAGGTGGCGGGCGCCTGTAGTCCCAGCTACTAGGGAGGCTGAGGCAGGAGAATGGCGTAAACCCAGGAGGCGGAGCTTGCAGTGAGCTGAGATCCGGCCACTGCACTCCAGCCTGGGTGACAGAGCGAGACTCCATCTCAAAAAAAAAAAAAAAAAAAAACAAAAGAGCCTAGCTAATATGGTTGGAAAGGAGTTATTAAACCAGCCAAACTATTTATCTGCAAGCCTAGGAGAAATAACTGAATTTATATTCATAGTAAGAATGCTAATATCCCTGAATATTAAGTCCTATGTATACCAGAAGTTTTATATAAAATAAGAATACTTATGCAAATATACACCTATATCTTCGCTTATAAGGAGCTCATAACAATTGTTTATATCTTTCTCAATATTTCCACCTTTTAAAAATATGTATACACTGTGTGTATATAAATAAAGGCACATATATCCATCTGAATATGAGATAGCTCTGGTTTAACCTGTCATAATTATGATGCTGAATCCAGTATTACTCTTGAATTACTCACTTTCACACTTTCTGTCTTAAGTAACAATATTAGCACAACACTTATTTAATGAAGCCAAAGTCAAAACCACTCAAAACATTTTAAATGCGTAAAGATACCTTTCCCAGGAGTGTCCAGATGTGCTCACACAAATGTGGACAGAATGGAGCGAGGAGAAGTGTCTGAACTTCAATAAACCGGAACACAAGTTCTCTGTGCATCCCTTCCACAGCCAATTCACGGTACTTATCTTTTGTGGCCTATAAAATTTGAAATTATTTACCATTTCCCTCACCTTCTTTAAAATAGAAATAAAGGAAAAAATTTCAGTATCTTGGTTTTAATACATTTTTAAGTTTCTAGTCTTTTAAAAATCCATAACAAATTACTGTAAAGGTTTTACTTTAAGAATCTGCAAGTATTTATCTTTGTCCAAAGTACATGGTAGTTTTATACTAATAATTCTCAAAAAAAAAGAATTTTTTTAGAGACAGTTTGTAACTGAGACGTAGAAGTTGAACAACTTTAACTGTATATTAAGGGTGACTGCTCTTAGCAGCATATATGATATTAAATATGAAAAAAGACTATAAATACAACACATTGCTATGCTCAGTCATTTATCCTTATTTAACCACATCTCTGAAAACCAAGTTACATAAATCTCAATGTGATATTTTACATAGCTCATTGCGTAAAGCTGCATTTTTACTTTAAGCACTTTAAATGCCAAACTTGAGGAAATACTGACACCTTGTGGAAAACCTCAGAAAACACCTGCTCTCAAACTAATGGCAATTAATGACAATTTTGCCTTTGTTTTTATCAATTTTGAAACGTTTTCCTGGAAAGTATAGCTGAATTTTAGATTTAATCTCCTTTATATGAATGCTCATAGCTTAACTAGGAGCAGAATTATTTAAATTAAATGGACACAATAGAAAAATATCAAAGAAAATAACTTAAAATCACAATTTATTGAAGACTTTAAAATTTTTCTGGCAGGATTTTCAGTCTACACTTAGGCGAGTAATTGTGCTATAGCAGGAAGAAAAAAGGGGGAAAATACATAATGTTCGCATTGACATGTTTTATAGCTACCAAAAGAATCAACAGCCTACCTGAAACTCAAAAAACCCTGTTTTCAAAGCTTCTTTAAACATCATCTTTTCATAGTTTTGATCTGTTTTTATAATTCCTGCATTCAATTCACTATTGAATAGGGGGAAAAAAAAGGTTATGGAGTTTAAAGGCACTTATACATAGCTATAAAAAACTGCTGCATATACAAATTTAAAATACTGCTTATTTAAGCAGTAAAATGAGAACAATGCCCGAAACATTTAAAACTGCTCAACACAACACCACCTTTGTGTTCCTTAAAACAAACTACTGCAGTCTCTCTATTGTCTATCCATCCTTAAGTACTGTCATCTGACACTGCTTAGGGCTCCTGTTTACGACATAATAAGTGATGCTTGTTTAGAAATTTCTTGATGGACACTTTATTCTTATAAAGCCCAAAATGTAATATGAAAATAGCTTAACTAATGTTGTAGCCAAGTTTTAGGGTTTTTTTTGCTTTATTTTGTTTTTTTTTGAAACAAGTCCTGTCTCTGTCACCTAGGCTAGAATGCAGTGGTATGATCACAGCTCACTGTAGCCTCGAACTCCTCGGCTCAGAGGATCTTCTCACCTCAGCCTCTGAAGGACTAGGACTATAGGCGCAAGCCACCTCACCCAGCTAATTTTTTATTTTTTATTTTTATTTTTTGTAGAGATGAGAATCTCATTTTGTTGCCCAGACTGGTCTCAAACTCCTGGGCTCAAGTAATCCTCCCACCTCAGCCTTTCAAAGTGCCTGGTTACATGCATGAGCCACAGTGCCTGGCCACAGCCAGGTTTTAATTATTGCATTTACAATAACTAATACTGGATATTAGAAAAAAATTTTCTCATACCAATCCAGGTCCTTCTTAATTTGGCCTAATCTAGCCCCAACCTGTTTCATCTCCTACCTCTGCCCACTAGATAATGTACTTCAAATAAGTATCAGACCCTTTCCACGGCTTATCCACACTTTCTCCTCTCCCTGAAAACATTGTTTATTTTTCAAGAAACCCAGAATTTGGCCGGGCGTGGTGCTCACGCCTGTAATCCCAGCATTTTGGGAGACCGAGGCGGGTGGATCACAAGGTCAGGAGCTCGAGACCAGCCTGGCCAACATAGTGAAACCCTGTCTCTACTAAAAATGCAAAACAATTAGCCAGATGTGGTGGCAGGCGCCTGTAATCCCAGCTAGCCAGGAAGCTGGGGCAGAAGAATAGCTTGAAACTGGGAAGTAGAAGTTGCAGTGAGCCAAGATTGTGCCACTGCACTCCAGCCTGGGTGACACTGCAAGACTCTGTCTCGGAAAAAAAAAAAAAAAAAAAAAGAAACCCAGAAGTCACATGATATCTCTGAATTCTCCTTATCTCTATTATTGTACTTAAAAACTGTGTGCTTGTCTCTCTTGCGAGACAATAAGGATCATGTCTTATTCATCTTTGTAATACCAGTGCGTAGGATGACTCCAAAGATATTTATCCTTTTCTTTTAATCTACTTTTCCTTTAACCATTTTGCCCTACTCTAAAACAAGACAACATGGTAAAATGGTTATGACAACAGACTTTCAAGACAGATAGAAGCAAGTTCATATCCCAAGTTTGCAACTACTGGCTTTAAGGCATTTAAGTAAATAATTGTTCTAAGCTTCAGTTTCTTTATTTATAAAATAGAGCTAGTAATATCTGTATTATATAAGGTTGCTTTGAGGCTAAAGTCAAATAATGGACACAAAATACTTAGCATAGTACCTGGCACAAGTAAGCCTTCAATGAATACTAGCTATTATTATCATTAGTTTATTTTATTAAAAAAAGAAAAGAAAAAGAAAACTTAAAAATGCACCAGGACTAAGTAACTCTAAAACACAAAATGATTGGGATCTAGAGATTACCTGGCAAAAACTCTATCATTGAAAGTGTTGGCAGGACCACTTCTTAGGCTGTCCCAGTTGGCAACCATTTCTTTCACCCATTCTACCCAGGTGTACAGACGGAGAATACCTGCATCTGCCATGGCTTCCACAAAGTTGGCATCTTCTACAGTGTCACCAGCATCAGCCAGAGCCAAACGCATTCCTGGAAGAAGAAAAAAAAGTCAATGAATTAAAAATATGGTTACTGAGTATCAACTGTGTCCTTTGAGTGCAGCTGGGTACCTTGCAAAGCTCATATATAAATTAACAAATGCTTTAAAGGACTGTCCTGGATCAACAACAAAAATTAAAATCACCAAAAAGTAGCATCCCTAACAGTGATGTTAAAATATTCGAGCCATTCTATTGATTTGCATCCACTAAGCACCAATATGTGTTTCTTCTCAGGCATGCTGAATTAATGAAATAAACTGATCTTTAATGAGGCAGAGATAGAAAATGATAAATAGATATATTTATCTATAGATAGATAAAGATATACATTTCTTTGTAGTTTTCTTATCAACATCTCAGCCTCATTTAGAGGTAGCAAAATATATTTTAATGCATAAGAATACACACTGGTGCCTTATGTGTACAAACACATATGAATTTTTCTCAGTTTTGAAACTAGGTTCTTACAAGTTTACCACTAACAAAACTTTACTTTTTCCATTCTCATCTCTCAGTACTACCAAAATCTTCCATTCTAAAATATTGAAAAAAAAAACCTAAATGTCCATCAGTTAAACTGTAGAATATCCCTATAATGGAACACTATATTGTTGAAAAAAAAAAAAAAGAGGGAACTCATTATGTAGTTCTTTCTGTCTTTAGCTTTGGTGTCCAATCAAAGCATTCAGGTTCTACACTTTGCCTTTTCCACTTAACAGTTCATATTTGTATACTAACCCATACATAACTATGTTTTTTGTTTGTTTGTTTGAGATGGAGTTTCGCTCTTATTGCCCAGACTGTAATGCAATGGCATGATCTCGGCTCAGTGCAACCTCCACCTCCCGGATTCAAGCAATTCTCCTGCCTCAGCCTCCTGAGTAGCTAGGATTATAGGCATGCACCACCATGCCCAGCTAATTTTGTATTTTTAGTAGAGACGGGGTTTCTCCATTTTGGTCAGGCTGGTCTCAAACTCCAGACCTCAGGTAATCCACTCGCCTCAGCCTCCCAAAGTGCTGGGATTACAGGTGGGAGCCACCATGCCTGGCTGTTTATTTTTATATCTATATATCTATACAAAAAATAACAATCGGCCGGGCGCGGTGGCTCAAGCCTGTAATCCCAGCACTTTGGGAGGCCGAGACAGGCAGATCACGAGGGCAGGAGATCGAGACCATCCTGGCTAACATGGTGAAACCCCGTCTCTACTAAAAATATAAAAAACTAGCCGGGCGAGGTGGCGGGCGCCTGTAGTCCCAGCTACTCTGGAGGCTGAGGCAGGAGAATGGCGTAAACCCGGGAGGCAGAGCTTGCAGTGAGCTGAGATCCGGCCACTGCACTCCGGCCTGGGCGACACAGCAAGACTCCGTCTCAAAAAAAAAAAAATAACAATCATGAGCTCATACTTTTATCACCAAATCCAATCTGACCCCATGATTGGGTTCATTCTAGCATATTCTCTTTACTTACTTAATAGCTTCTTTTTCTGATAGTGAGCTCCATGAGGCAGAGGTTCTCATTATCTACCTGTTTACTTATTTATTCAATCCTAATATATACATAAAGTGGTTTTATAATTGCTTATATAACTTGTAAGAAACAGACTAACTATATTATTTGGATACAGTTCTCTCTTTGACTTTGGTGTCCAATCAAAATACTGAGAACACAAACTGAGTTAGCCATGACCAATAAAAAGAAGTACTATGAAGACCAATGACTAATTATATAAGAAATGAATAGTTCTTTCAGGATAGTGCATTTCTTCTCTTGACACAATAATAATAAAATGTAATAGGACTGAGGCCAGACAAAAAAACAATTTTCTGAAAAAATCAATGTTCCCAGGTTCAAGATAACTTTAGGAATACCAAATACAGGCCAGGCATGGTGGTTCATGCCTGTAATCTCAGCACTTTGGAAGGCCAAGGAAGATGGATCACTTAAGGCCAGGAGTTCGAGACCAGCCTGGTCAACATGGCAAAACCCCATCTCTACTAAAAATACAAAAATTAGCCAAGCGTGCAGGCACATGCCTGTAATCCCAGCTGTTTGAGAGGCTGGGGCATGAGAATTGCTTGAACCCCGGAGATGGAGGTTGCAGTGAGCCAAGATCGTGCCACTGTACTCCAGCCTGGGTGACAAAGTAAGAATCTGTCTCAGTTAATAAGAATGGAATACCAAATACAGAGGAAATATCTTGGAAAAGCTTCCTACATACTCAACTTTTTTTTTTTTTTTTTTTTTTTTTTTTTTGAGACAGTTTCACTCTTGTTGCCCAAGCTGGAGTGCAATGGTGTGATCTCGGCCCACTGCAACCTCTGCCTCCCAAGTTCAAGCGATTCTCCTGCCTCAGCCTGCCTCAGCCTTCCAAAGTAGCCTGGATTATAGGCACCCGCCACCAGGCCCAGCTATTTTTTTTTTTTTTTTTAGTTGAGACAGGGTTTCACCATGTTGGCCAGGCTGGTCTTGAACTCCTGACCTCAGGTGATCCATCCGCCTCAGCCTCCCAAAGTCCTGGGATTACAGGCATGAGCCACCACACCTGGCCCATACTCAACATCTCTACAAAACAAGTCTTGAATCTTAGCAATGATAATGAGTTCATTAAAAGAAGACTCAAAGTAACTTCAGCTTGATTTGTTCCTGAACACATCATGTCAGCAATTCTTATATATTAAATATTATGTTGCTCTCCAACAAAGGAAACATTAATATTTTAAAATTTTGTTAAAAGCAAAAGAGAAAGTTAAAATTAAAACACCAATTTTAACGTGTCTTCTATAATCTAAGGAGAACTGGACCCTATGGAACAGCAATAAGAAAAATGTTTACTCACCATCTGCTGAAAACTTATCAATAGCTTGGGTCAAAGTGAGGAAGTTGCCTGTGGATTTTGACATCTGAAATAGAGAGTCAGTGATCAAGCATTAATAATAGTAATATAAATAAAATGAACCAAGTCAGTCAAATAAATTAACTAGGCTGGCCATGACCAGATAAAAACAAAAAGGAATTGGAAATATGGAAAGGAAAAGATATATTACACTAATTTTAGTGAGGTGAAAACTGAATTTCACCCAATAAAGTGGCTTGTTTGGGTTACTCAGCTATCAGTGACACAGCTAGGAGAGGACCTCCAGACTCACACTCAGTCCACTGATTCAGCCTACACTGTCTCCTGGTAATTGGGTTAGACATGTGTAATGATTCCACTCTAACTCTGGAACACCAGCCGGTTACCTAAGAAAGAGCTTTACGGCAATAAGAATCATTCAGAAATGGAATGGATACGCTCATGAGGTTGGAATTATGATTTTAGGAACCCTCCTATCATTAGGGTCACAATAATTGGTTGTTCAAGTTGTGCTCCGCCTTAGGGCAATGCATCTGAAGAAGCACCACTCACAGCCTAGCAATCTTTATTGTTTTAAAACTGTATGTCATTAGTATAACTATGCTGATATCAAAAGGAAATGATGATTATACCAGTTTTCTATTATACTACATGGCAACACATATCTTGTTCTAATAAAATCAGGATAGTACAACATTCAGACAGACCAAAGAAAATGTCAAGTTCTAACAAGAATAAATGTATTGCTCCTCTCTGACTTACAAAGAAGAAACTAGTTCAATAATCAAAAGTTCCTTGTTGATCTAACAAAATCTATTAAAATCACCTGTGCTTCTAAACAGCAGTTTTTCTAATATACAGATTACCTTTTTTTTTTTTTTTTTCTTTTGAGATAGAGTCTTGCTCTGTTACCCAGGCTGGAGTGCAGTGGTGTAATCTTGGCTTACTGCAACTTCCACCTCCCTGGTTCAAGGGATTCTCCTACCTCAACCTCCTGAATAGCTGGGATTACAGGCACGCGCCATCATTCCCAGCTAAATTTTGTACTGTAAGTCGAGACGGGGTTTCACCATGTTGGTCAGGCTGGTCTCGAACTCCTGACCTCGTGATCTGCCCGTCCTGGCATCCCAAAGTGCTGGAATTACAGGCGTGAGCCACGGCACCCAGATACAGATTATCTTAAAGGAATTTTTTTTATTACCTTTCAATATTAGGCACAGGCTAAGTCTGATGTTACATAATGCAATTTGTATCATTAGCCCGTTGTTTAAACCTACAACTATTTTCTTTTTTCTTTTTTGAGATGGAGTCTCACTCTTGTCGCGCAGGCCTGAGTGCAATGGCACATTCTCGGCTCACTGCAACCCGTGCCTCTCAGGTTCAAGCAATTCTCCTGCCTCAGCCTGTAGCTGGGATTACAGGTGCCCGCCACCAGGCCCGGCTAATTTTTTGTATTTTTAGCAGAGATGGAGTTTCATCAAGTTGGCCAGGCTGGTCTCGAACTCCTGAACTCAGGTGATCCACCCACCTTGGCCTCCCAAATTGCTGGGATTACAGGTGTGAGTCACCGCGCCCAGCCCCCTACAACTATTTTCATTATGACACAGATACTTATGACAACTAATACTGTCATTGCTATTCTGTTGGTTATAGCAAAATTCACTGGTTGTAACAAATCCTAATTTGTTACCATTTTCCTTAATAAGGAATAAATAATTTTGTACCTTTTTTTTTTAAGTCAAGGAGGGGTGCCCTTCTCTAATTTGCACAGAAGTATCACAGGGGCAAGTGAGGGGTCTGTCAAGTTTGCATAACCTCATGTTGAGGATACTGATTAATAAGATAAAGTCCTATGTAGTCTGTTTAAAAAAAAAAATCACGCATATTATTAACAGTAACAGTAGGGATAGTAACAGTAGAAGCATAGAGAGGACTACTATACTGCTTGGGAAGGAGCATTAAGTGACACCTAAAAATCTTACAGACTCCAAAATTCTATCATTCTACTAATTTAGTGGCCAGTCACAGCATAAAACAAAAAGCACCGAGCCATTTTCTCAACTTACTAAGAAAAATAGCTCTTTCTGTCATCTTGGATCCTATGGAGGCCTGCTGGGAGCAGGACTTCTAAAAGGAAATATGGCTGGAAGGCTGTGGTCCAAGGCCATTTTTGCTGGCTATGAGCAGTGTCTCCAGAACACACAGCTCTTCTTAAAATTGAAGGTGTCAGCTGGGTGTGGTGGTTCACACCTCTAATCCCAGGACTTTGAGAGGCTGAGGTAGGCGGATCACGAGGTCAGGAGTTTGAGACCAGCCTGGCCAACATAGTGAAACCCCGTCTCTACTAAAAATACAAAAAAATTAGCCAAGCATGGTAGCAGGCAACCGTAATCCTAGCTACTCGGGAGGCTGAAGCAGGAGAATCGCTTAAATCCGGGAGGTGGAGGCTGCAGCCAGCTGAGATCGCGTCATTGCATACCAGCCTGGACGACAGTGCGAGACTCTATCTCAATTAAAAAAAAAAAAAAAATGAAGGTGTTTATGCTCAAGATGAAATAGAATTCTATTTGGGCAAGAGATGTGCTTATGTATACAAAGCAAAGAACAAGACAGTGACTCCTGGCAGCAAACCAAACAAAATCAGAGTAATCTGGGGAAAGGTAACTTGGGCCCCACGGAAACAGTAGCATGGTTCATGCCAAATTCCTAAATGATCTTCCTGCTAAAGGTATTGGACACAGAATCTGAGTGATGTTATACCCCTCAAGGATTTAAACTAATGAAAAGTCAATACATAAAAGTGGATCTGTTTTAAAATAAAAATTAAAAAATGGCTGGGTGCAGTGGCTCATGCCTGTAATCCCAGCACTTTGGGAAGCCGAGGCGGGTGGATCACTTGAGGTCAGGAGTTCGAGACCTGCCTGGCCAACATGGCAAAACCCCATCTCTCCAGAAAAAAACAAAAATTAGCCGGGCATGGTGGCATGCGCCTGTAATCTCAGCTACTCAGGAGGCTGAGGCAAGAGAATCACTTGAATCTGGGAGGTGGAGGTTGCAGTAAGCCAAGATCGTGCCACTGCACTCCAGCTTGGGCGAAAGAGTGAGACTCCATCACGAAAAAAAAAAAGGAAAAGAAGACTCTTCTGGGTCACAATGCTAAGCTCTTTATGATTCCTGTCCTTGTCTCTGTCTTTTTCTCTCTTTACTTCAGTCACAATTTGTGTCACCTTTTGCCACTCTAAATACAAACGTTACAAATAGGCAACTTTTCCCTATCTCTCCCTTCAATTAATACTATCTACTCCCCTTGCTCAATTTTAAAGATAAAAATTAATTTATGCTTAGTCCTAAATATGCTAATTAGAAGGTTTTTAACTCTGATTAATTTATATTATTTCTTATTTATTTACTAAATTTTTGGTAGAGATGGGGTCTCACTATACTGTCCAGGCTGGTCTTGAACTCCTGGCCTCAAGTGATCCTCCCACCTTGGCCTCCCAAAGCTCTGGGACTACAGACATGAGGCACCACACCTGGACACATTATTTCTTACACACATTTAAAAAAAAGTGCAACCCCCTAAATCTGAAAAGCCTTCCACAGAATTTTAAACTTTCAAGATGCAATAAGCCTTACCTTCTCAGAATTCAGGAGGAGATGTCCATTTGCTCTCACAGCTGTAGGCCATTTGTCACTTCACAGATAAATGTTTAAAGACAGAAAATAAGAAACAAATATGATAGTTCTGGCTTAAAATTTTGAGGTAAAAGCTAATACACTCATAAAGGTTTGCTAAGATAAAAGTGCAAGGATATATACTGTAGTCCTTTTTGTAATGGGAAATGAAAACAAAGCAAAGGATTGGCTACATAAACTAGGATACAGATATACGATGATGTAACTACTTAAGTGGGGCTACAAGTATGGATATAAAAAGATCTTAAATATATGTGAAGGCTGAGCACGGTGGCTCACGCCTGTAATCCCAGCACTTTGGGAGTGCTTTGGGAGGCCGAGGCGGGAGGATCACAAGGCTAGGAGTTCAAGACCAGCCTAGCCAGGATGGTGAAGCCCCATCTCTACTAAAAATACAAAAATAAGCTGGGTGTGGTGGCAGGCGCCTGCGATCCCAGCTGCTGAGGAGGCTGAGGTGGAGAGTTGCTTGAACCTGGGAGGCGGAGGTTGCGGTGAGCCAAGATCGCGCCACTGCACTCCAGCCTGGGTGACAAAGCAAGACTCCATCTCAAAAAAATATATATATATATATGTGTGTGTGTGTGTGTGTGTGCATGTGTGTGTGTGTGAAAACATAAGACAGAACAGTGTAAACAATGTGGTACCTTTGTATATACTAACAAATAAATAAGAGATATCAGATGCTGGTATATAAAATCACAAGAAACCAATAGTATCATGATGAGTTTTGGGAAATAGAGTAGTGTGCAGGCAAGGGTAAAAGTTCACTTTTAACTTTTTGCTTTTATGTACTCTTTAAATTTTCGAACTATGTACACGTCATTCATTCATTCTAGCAATGAGATCATATCGGGGGTTGAGAGCAAGAGTTGTGGAGCCAATCTCTTTGGGTTTGCATACTTGTACTAACATTCATTAGCAGGGTAGCTTTGGGTTATGATTTGTTCCTCTTTATTCCTCAGTACAGTTCCCTGCCTATAGACATGGATATTAAAGACTTTCCTCGAAAAGCTGTCATAAAAAGTTATTAAAAGTGATTTTAAAAGTACCTGGCATAAGCTCTTGATGTCATTACTTAGCTGTAATTTTTAAAAACCTAACAAATGTGAAAAAATTGGTGCAAAGGAATGAAGACTCAACTTATTGGTAAAGAATACTTCTGAGATACCCTATTTGCCTAAAAATGCATTGTAAACAATAGAGTCACACCTGTAATCCAAGTACTTTGGGAGGCTGAGACAGGAGGACCACTTGAGTCCAGGAGTTTGAGACCAGCTTGGGCAACAAAGTGAGACCTCGTCTCTATAAAAAAATAAACAAAATTATCCAGGCAAGGTGACATGTGGCTAGTCCCAGCTATTTGGAAGGCTGAAGTGTGAGGATCACTTGAGTCCGCGAAGTCAAGACTGCAGTGAGCCAAGATCATGCCATTGCACTCCAGCCCGAATGACAGAGTGAGACTCTGTCGAAAAATAAATAAATAAATAAACAAGGTAAGTAATAACGCTGGATGACAAGTCGTGTAAGAATGACATTAAATTTATTTTATTCCTCTGGGCTGGGCACAGGGGCTCATGCCTGTAATCTCAGCATTTTGGGAGGCCAAGGTAGGTGGATCACCTGAGGTCAGGAGTTCAAGACCAGCCTGGCTAACATGGTGAAACCCCATCTCTACTAAAAATACTACATTAGCCAGGCATAGTGGTGCATGCCTGTAATCCCAGCTACTTAGGAGGCTGAGGCAGGAGAATCGCTTGAACCCAGGAGGCGGAGGTTGCAGTGAGCCGAGATCATACCATTGCACTCCAGCCTGGGAAACAAGAGCAAAACTCTGTCTCAAAAAAATAAAAAATAAAAAATACTTGGGAAGCTGAGACAGGAGAATTGCTTGAACCCGGGAGGCAGAGGATGCAGTAAGCCGAGATTGTGCCACTGCACTCCAGTCTGGACTCTGTCTCAAAAAAAAAAAATTATTTTATTCCTCTACTTCAAAATCTTCGTTTTACTCTTGAGGGAAAAAACATAATTTTATTCTAAATACAAGAAGGCATAAGAAATTGTTTTGGTTTTATGAAATAAAATTTGAACAGACTAAGAGGCTTGTTTCCTCAGCTACTTGAAGGACTAGAGGGAAAAGCAGACACGTCTGGGTAAAGAAGGAAAAGGACAGAAGGACTCCTCTGAAGAAACAGACTCTAGTCAGAATGTTACTAAAACTAATGCTGGAACCTTGGGGCTCTCCGCTCTAAAGAGAAGGTTCTTTCCAATTCTAATGTTCTAAAATTATTCCTAGCAGACCAGCAATGCACCTGAATTACTAGCAGACCAGCAATGCACCTGAGATATGATGAGCTTTGGTGCCTGGGGTAGGTATGTGGATTTCTGGATGCAACAGATAGGAAGTGGCCTTTCTGCTTTAGCACATATTTAAGATAAGAAAAAGAACATAACTGGCAAATCTATACTATCCCCTCTGCGATAATTTCTTAGATATTTGAAGCCACAAAACACCCCTATTGACAATCAATAAATCTAGTCCACACCTATTTTATCATTCACCTTTGTTCCGGCCACATAGCCACATGATTATACAGGTAATATGAAAGATGATTTGGAACAAGATCCTTGCCAGAGACGCGAAGATCAACAGGATACCAGAACTCAAACTCCTGCTTTAACTGATCTAATTTTTCCTTTGGGATCTGAGTCTTAGGAAATGGAGCCTCCTTGAAGAAAACATAATCCCAAACTTCCTTGGTCATCTGTTGTGGTCTGTATTGAAAATAAATAAAACAAACTATTATATACACATATATGTAATTTCTTTGGAAGAATCAATACCTGAATCTAACCATGGATTAGGAATCTTTTTCTTAATGTAGTTACAGGAACAAACAAGGACAACAGCTTCCACAAGAATGAAGAATAGATGATGACAGTAAGGGGCTATCTATTAATTTTTCCCAGTTCAACAGTAAAAAAGCGAAAACATCATGACAAAATTCTGCTACATAATTCTTATTAAAATATTTCAATATGTAAATCAAATATCACAACCCTTACTGACAAATTATGCTCCTTTCCCTTATCTGTTTACCAACCTAATGCCCAGCGGAGACTCTGCCTGTCCATGCAAGTTACCCCCCTGCAATAGGTGTGCGACTGTGTAAAATGCCATGTAAATAGTGGAGTCAGAAAGTGATTCAATCAGCCACTGCTCATCCCAAGGCAGGTGAGTGCCTGAAAAATAAAAAGTAATGCATGAGGAACCTAAGAGACATTCCATCTATAGAATCCACATTTTTAAGAAGAGGGCTATAGCATTTACAAAGCTACTTATTTAGGAAGCTCTTAAATTATTCTTAAATAATTAATAAAAATAAAATGGTAGATAAAAGACAAAATGGGCCAGGCATGGTGGCTCAAGCCTGTAATCCCAGCACTCTGGGGGACCGAGGTGGGTGGGTCACCTGAGGTCAGGAGTTCAAGACCAAACCGGCTAACATGGTAAAACCCTGTCTCTACTAAAAGCACAAAAAAAATGAGCCAGGCATGGTGGTGGTTGCCTGTAATCCCAGCTACTCAGGAGGCTGAAGCAGGAGAATCACTTGAACCCAGGAGGCAGAGGTTGCAGTGAGCCAAGATCGCGCCACTGCACTCCAGCCTGGGAGACAGAGCGACACTCTGTCTCAAAAAAAGAAAAAAAAAAAAAAAAAGACAAATGGTTGAAGCTTGAAGTCTCTCTATAAAAAAGACACACCATAAAATCTATACAGATTAGAGAGGGCATACTTCTACCACATAGTAGATGATAGTGGACTATATCCTAGTTTTCCTGACCATCCAAAGAGAACTTCTTGCTTTCAATTCAGAAAACACTAGAACAGAGGGGGGGAAGAGGTAAAAACGTATATTTTCTGTGTAACTGGTAAAGTTATCCAAACAGAAAAATTTCAAGTTTGTTTACCTAGACCATAAGTTCTTGAGCAAGCATGTTCTTGTAGCCAATCTAAGGTGGCTTCAAAATTCCTCCTGGTCTCCTCACAGAATCTAGAAAACAGCAAAAGACAAAGTGCATTTTTATTGGTTCATTTGTTTGCTGCATTTCAAGTTTATTGTTTCCACATTTTTCATCTCCTTTTTCCTCCCTCATCACTTTCTCCCATCTTACGTTTCCAGGTTCTTCAAGCACTGAGATGTCTGTTTCTTCCAATTCTCTTCTCCATAATCCAAGTACCTGTGAGTGAACAAATTGATTTTTTATTTTTTTAAGTCAAAGACGCGCACACTAACTAGGGGAATTTTCTTGCTATAGAAGAGACTAACCACTGGTCACACAGAGCCACGACACATTCATCTGACGACCTGGACATCACTTGTTTCTCTGGTTCCATGTAAATAAGTGCATCTCCCTAAAGGAAGGTAAATAAACAAATATTAGATACTATGTCAAATCAATCTTCATTCCTCAAGGATAAAAATTACTTTAAAAAAATGCTACACCACCAATAACTGAAAGCCCACATTTTCGTTATGTCTTCCCCGCCTTCCCAGGGTCAGTTATCTTCTATCTTTCCTTCTATATAACACTTGCTTTTAAAAAGGCATGAATCTTCATCAAGTGGATCACTTTCTCTACCTACTGATTATTTCATTTCAGTGAAAAACTAAAAAGTGAACAAAAAGGAAAAAAATACAGAAGATGGTTAGCAGTTTCGAATCCTATGGTTTGAAGGTTAGGCTTCCTATGACAGTTTTCTGGGGTTTTGTGTTTTTTGGTTTTGTTTTGTTTTTGTTTTGACAGATAGGGTCTTGCTCTGTTATACCCAGGCTGGAGTGAAGTGGTGCTATCATGGCTCACAACCTCGATCTCCTGGCTCATGTGACCCTTTTACTTCACACTGCAGCCTCCTGAGTAGCTGGAACTACAGGCACATGTTACCCCACCCAGTTAATTTTTTAAATTTTTTATAGAAATGGGGTCTCACTATGTTGCCCAGGCTGGTCTTGAATCCCTAGGCTCAAGTATTCCACGTCAGATTCCCAAAGTGGATTACAGCTGTGAGCCACTGTGCACAGCCCTATGGCAGCTTTTCATCCTTCTTATAAACTGCTTAAAAAAAAAAAAAAAAAAGGGGATATACAAAGACTAAACATAGAAAATCTTGTTACTAAAGATTTATAGTGCCATGAAAAATTTCTACTAGAAAACTGACCATGCTTTTGATTTTTTACCAAATATAAATCTTTCTTAATGCTATTACGATCCTAAATACTTTTAAGCATGAAAATTGATGATGCTTTTGATTTCTTACCAAACATAAATCTCTCTTAATGCTATGATGATCCTAAACATTTTAGGCTAGGATAATTTTTAAAAATAAAATTCAGCATTATTATTCACAAAATGATTCACTGCTCTGTTTTTAATGCAATTCTTCATGCTGAAATTAAATAGCTGGGATTTTGGTAGATCAAAAACAGACATTTAACTCTTGCTCAAAATCCCAATAAAAAGACAAGAGGGTTTTACAAATGGCATGAACCTACAAAGTCAAAATGAATGAGAGAAGAAAAAATATTAACTGAATTCTGAAAACAAAAAAGCAACATGAACGACAAATATATTAGCAAAAATTAAAAAGCTATCTAAATCCTCAGACAACAATAGAAAAAGCCGAAAAACAATCCACTCTGTACTCCAGTACCTCTAAGAGACTCAGAAATTGGTGGCATTAAATAGCTCTAGAAATAGAGATAAGGTCCAGGTGCAGTGGCTCACACCTGTAATTCCAACACTTTGGGAGGCCAAGAGTTCAAGACCAGCCTGTCCAACATGGAGAAACTCCGTCTCTATTAAAACTACAAAATTAGCCGGGCATGGTGGCGCATACCTGTAACACCCCACTACTTGGGAGGCTGAGGCAGGAGAATCGTTTGAACCTGGGAGGCAGAGGTTGCAGTAAGCCAACCAAGATTGTGCCACTGCACTCCAGCAGCCCGGGTAACAAGAGCAAAACTCCGAAAAAAAAAAAAAAAGAAAAGAAAGAAAAGAGAGATAAGGTGAGATAAGTGAGACTGAAAAGAGGAGCAACAACTAAAGTCATTTAAAGAAGTGGGTATCTGGGAAGTGGTAAAAAAAATAAGATTAAAATAACATAACATAACATAAAATAAAATAGAAAAATAAAATAAATAAAATAAAACAAAATAGAGGTTAGAACCCCATATACTGCCCCTATGCCAGAACCAAAAAAAAAAAAAAGGCTAATTCTCTGGAAAAGGTAAAAGAAAGTCTCTGAACTAGAGACAAAGTTCCAAGTATCATAGTAAAAATAGGGGAGTTAAGTGAAAGTCAGCACACTAGATGTTGGTACACATTCCCAGCTATCTTCTCCCACCCAACTCCCAAAATGCTCAGTTGCTTAGACTTTTTGTTTGTTTGTTTTGAGACAGCGCTCTGTCACCCAGACTGGAGTGTAGTGGTGCCATCTCGGCTCACTGCAACCTCCGCCTCCCAGGTTCAAGCGATTCTCATGCTTCAACCTCCCGAATAGCTGGAATTAGAGGCAGACATTACCACGCCCAGCTAATTTTTGTATTTTTCGTAGAGACAGGGTTTCACCATGTTGGCCAGGCTGGTCTCAAACCTGACATCAAGTGATCCACCTGCCTCAGCCTCCCATAGTGCTGGGATTACAGGCGTGAGCCACTGCGCCTGGCCACTTAGACCAGTTGAGCTAGACATTGGCAGAATCTTCTGTAGGGAAATCTAACAAACCCAAAAGCAAATACTAAAAGCACTTAACATCCAGGAGTCCCCAAGGCCCAAATGGCCCTTTCCAGATCTCTCCCAGTGAAGCCTAGTGACAAGTCCTACCCATATGCAAAAACATTTCTTTTTACACCCAAATATATATCAGCAGTCTTCCTCAGAGATGTCCTGTCTATGAAACAAGAACATCATCCTACAACAAATCAGCCAGGCATGGAGGCACATGCCTGTAGTACCAGCTACTCAAGAAGCTGAGGTGGGAAGATCACTTGAGCCCAAAGCCAGAACAGCCTGGGCAATATGACAAGACCCCTGTCTCTTAAAAAATCAGAAAACAAGAATTATTGAACTGGCCCAAAATTAGTAATTATTGAATCTGGGTGATACATATTCAATTTTCCATACAACGATTCTTTAAAAAAAGTTTTTATAAATTTGTATTCATACACACACACACAGATAGTAAATAAAAGCACATAGTAAACAAACGCTCAGGAAGAAAACGATGAGGGACTATCCCACAAAGAGGACCAACAGGACTGCCAGGATCTAAGAGGTTCAATATCTGAACGACAGGAATTCAAAAAGTGAAAATAGAGAAGAAGAAAAAATAATCAAGAAAAAAGTCAAGAAGTGTTCCCCAAATTGAAGTACACAAGTTTCCAGACTGAAGGAGCCCACCAAGCACCCAGTAGGATGAATGAAAATTGACCTACACCAAGGCAAATCATGAAATTTCAGAATACTGTGAGAAAAAAGATTATATAAGCCTCCAAAGTCAGAGGAAACAAGTTACTCACAAAAACATCAGTCACTACCAGAAGAGTTTTCAACTTCTTAATACCATCAATGAACTAAAAGACAATGAGGTAATACCCTCAAGTTTTTAAGGGAAAAGTATTTCCAATCCAGAATCTATACCCAGGCAATCCAATATAAAGATAGAAGACATATTTCAGACTTGAAAAGTCGTAACAATTTACCTTCCAGGTACCCTTTATCAGAAAAGCTGTCAGAGGCAGAGCTTCACCAAAGTGAGAAAGAATGTAAGAAAGACATAGACATGGGATTAAGGAAACAGGAGATCCAGCTCAAGAGGAGCAAAGGGGATTCCTAGTAGTAGTGGAGGGACATCCAAGCTTTGCGCATCAGGACAGTAAGCAACCAGTTCAGACTAAAGCCAGAAAGCTCTGGAAGAGCTTTCTCTGAGTGGAACTGAAAGCACACTGATGTGTTTGAAGTGAGTAAGGAAAGAAACAGACAGTTGGGAAAGAGTTGAGAAATGGAGTACTGATAAGTATATTTTAAATTAAGAATTTTTAAAAAATAAATATAATTATTAATCCAGGGGAAAACCAAGAGCTGAGGATGAAAAATTATTGTACACTACATTATGGATGAGCCATGTCTCAAAAATGTAAATAATAACTATGATCTAACATTTTTTATAACTACAATGTATGGAGAAGACAGGGTATGGAGTAGTATATACCAATAAATGTGGGACATTAGAGAAAACAAAAAGTAGGGGGAAGAGTGTAACCTGGATCTTCCTCCTACTCCTTCCAAGAGTAGGAGGTTAGTGGCTGATACCTAACCATGAAAAAAAAAATCACATTACAAGCATTTAGATCAGGTATCTGTAAGAGATGGAGATCAGCCAGGCACGGTGGCTCACGCCTGTAATCCCAGCACTTTGGGAGGCCAAGGCGGGCAGATCACCTGAGGTCGGGAGTTCGAGACCAGCTTGACCAACATAGAGAAACCCCATCTCTACTAAAAATACAAAATTATCCAGCATGGTGGCTCATGCCTGTAATTCCAGCTACTCAGGAGGATGATGCAGGAGAATCACTTGAACCGAGGAGGCAGAGATTACAGTTAGCTGAGATAGGGCCATTGCATTCCAGTCTGTGCAATAAGAGCGAAACTACATCTCAAAAAAAAGAGATGGAGATCAATACTAAAACAGTTAAATGTTACCTGCCCCAAGTAAAAGAAATTTAAATTATAGAAAAGTGATGAGGAAATTGCTGCTTTTTTATTTCAATAAGCCTAACAGACCATTGTCTCTCTATATTATGGGTATACAAAGTTGTCAACAATAAAAATGTAAAGGGTTAACTCAGCTAAATAGAAGAGAGTTATAACAAAAATGGAGGGATTAGAGGAGGATGACAGTAAAAAACACCAGAGAAAGAAAGGGTTGTAACTACTAGTATCTAAAATGGCCACTGCCAGAAATACCATCAAAGTTCTCTGTATATGCTATGCACACATCAACTTTAGAACACTACCTTTATCAACATTACAGATGGGATGTTCAAGTTAAATGAATTGCTAAATATGTCTATTTTCTGCCTTAAAACTATATGATATCTGTATTACAGCTCCAGGTTCTACTGTAGAACTCACTGCTAATAACACCGTCAAGTCTATTAACTAACAGCTCTCCTAAAACAGCCTTCAGAGCATAGCCTATCACATACAGTGTCAATCATCTTTTTCTGAATAGTCTTCTTTACATCTTGAACCTTCTGTCCTTTAAATTCATCCACCAACATGATCTAAAAGGATGAGAAGGGAGAAAAACACATATAAAACAGTTAGAATCTGCCTTGAGTTTCTTCCCTAACTTTCTGTAACTAAATTTGCTTCTGCCCACCGAAATATTTTTAGTATGAAATTTATCACATTTATAATAAGTTTTCATTTTGGTATAGCATGGATAACTAATATTTATAACACACTTATCGTTCTGTCAGTGATACCCACCTCACTAGGTATCACTGAGATACCTAGTGTGAGCATGATTAGGAAGGAATACTGACTTTCACTTCTTCTTAAGTTTCCACATGGACAGAATTCAACCACACTCACTCACCTCATTCCTGGCAGTTTCTGAAGGAACTAAGCATATTCGGCTTCATCTCATTAGGCTCCTCTTTCTAACCCCATCTGCTGCAAGTGAGTATTCTTTGCCTGGCCATCTGATAAAGTTTGCTCCTAGAAGGAGGCCTACTCTTTCACCTCTATCTTTTTCTCAGTAGGCCAATTACATTCTAGGGCAAAGTATTAGCTTTTCCATTGTTGCCATCAATTAAGCCTCAATCCTCTTCCAGCTTTCTGTGGTAATAAAGCAGATATTTTCACCTACATGACTCTTATTTTCATCTACATGATTCTTACATTTCTCTCAAATTGTTTCTATCTTAGGTGGAAAAGACATGCATTCTCTTTTGACATTCTAAACCTCTAACATACCAAAATACTTCAATATCTATTTAATCCAACATTATAAAGTTATATTTAATGAGTGTAGTGATTAAGAACAAAAATCTGAATTAGTTGGGTGTGATGGCAGGCACCTGTAATCCCAGCTACTCAGGAGGCTGAGGCAGGAGAATCTCTTGAGCTCAGGAGGCAGAGGTCGCAGTGAGCTGAGACTGAGCCACTCCACTCCAGCCTGGGCGACAGAGTAAGACTCCATCTCAAAAAAAAAAAAAAAGAACACAAATCTGGCCAGGTGCAGTGGTTCAAGCCTATACTCCCAGAACTTTGAGGGCCAAGGTGGGCAGATCATTTGGGGTCAGGAGTTCGACACCAGCCTCACCAATATGGTGAAACCCCCACCTCTACTAAAAATACAAAAATCAGCCGGTCATGGTGGCACGCGCCTGTAGTCCCAGCTACTTGGGAGTCCGAGGCAGGAGAATCTCTTGAACCTGGAAGTTGGAGGCTGCAGTGAGCTGGGATCGTGCCACTGTACTCCAGCCTGGGTGACAGAGCAAGACTCCATCTCTCTCTCTCTCACACACACACATACACACACACACACACACACGCAAATCCCAGAACCAGGATACCTAGTTTGAATCCCAGTTCCCACTGGCTAACTATCTGGCTAATCTCAAGTAAATCAGTTAATCTCTTTGTGCCTCCATTTCCTCATCTGTAAACTGGGGATAAGAGTGCCTACTTCAGAATGGGGTTATTTTCAGAATTAAGTAAATTAATATATAAGTGCTGCTTATATAAGTGTTGGCTTTTATCATCATTCAAAATATGTATTACTTCAAAAAAAGATACATAACCAATTCTTGGTTATGCAGAAAAATGTAGGAAAGCTAAAACTAAAAAACATTCTTGTTGATGTCCTTAAAAATCTTCATTTGAATCTGAAGCACCTAACAACTTGTCTGGATTTTTATGTTCTCTAGCCTAGCCTTCTTTCCATGGAAATGTAAACCACATTACCGTATGCACAACTAGGAGAAAAGAATGGTTCAGAACATGTTTGTTGGACTCATCTGGCATTTAGTAGACATTAATAGATAAACTAACGGACTGGATAAAACTGCTTATCTAAAATATGAACTCCCTAACTAGAAGAGCAAAAAAGGGATCAGGAATTCTCCATTCAATAAACCTTTGAAGTTTACTTCATAATATGAACTAATTTGAAATATCGTGTCAAGAAATTCACTCCATAGAGATTCCTAGAGTCCACAAAAAAGAATTTCTGAAAATGCTTTTAGGCAAAGGACATGACAAAAACAAAAAATAGAAATTTGGAAATAGAATACATTCTCATATTAAGCTCTCAAATCAATGTATAGTTGAAACTATGTTAAATTTTTCTACATTTTTTCTAATTAAGAAAATCACAGAGCATGAAGTAAATCAAATAAAAACTAAAAAAAATTACTACTTACACCCTCATAAAATCCTTTTAGATATAACTTCTCCTTTGCTTCTGCAAGTTTTTCTCGGTCATTCTGGCTCTGAATTTTCAACTCATCACAAATGGTTACTGCAGAAAGATTTCCAAAACCTGGGATTTCAATGACTGGCACCTGCAGCAAACAGCAATCAGAAACATGTTCACACTGACTGAACACACAGGTCTATAGGGCACAAGTCCTTTTGCCTCTAATGTCCAATTAAGTCATTTCAGATTGTATATGTCATTATGACACTGCCACACATTCAGTAATCACAGAATGACTAACTTCCAGCTGTAAATTTGTCTTCCTACTCTCCACAGGAATATACACACAGCATACCCATACTCTGTGTATCAACAACCCCAATGCCCTTCCCCCACCACACACACCTTTCCCAGCATTCTATCCTCCACTGGCATATAATTATCTAAGTAATTCATGCTGAAACTAGCAAAATGATGTAAACCAGGGGTCCCCAACCCCAAGGATGTGGATTGGTACCAGTCCGTGGCATTAGGAACCAGGCTGCACGGCAGGAGGTGAGCAACAGGCGAGCATCACCCCCTGAGCTTCACCTCCTGTCAGATCATGGGTGGCATTAGATTCTCATAGGAGCATGAACCCTATTGTGAACTGTGCATGGAGGGATCTAGGTTGCATGTTCCTTATGAGAATCTAATGCCTGATGATCTAAGGTGGTACAGTTTCATCCCAAAACCATTCCCCTACCACACCCTGCTGGTCCATGGAAAAATTGTCTTCCACGAAGTAAGTCCCTGGCGCCAAAAAGGTTGGGGACTACTGATGTAAACAACTAATTTCATGGATGGTTATGCTTTCGGTTTACATTAACTCCTCTGGATCTTTCATGAAATGAAAATCATTTGCTAGTAATTTAAAAGTTTTTCTTCTATAGGCACTAACATGAAAATAAAAGAAACATAAAACAGAGTTGTATAGGATTTTGTTAAAGTTATTGTGGTTACAAATAAACATTCATGAAAAGGGCAAAATTTTGTCTTTAGAAGCCAGGAAACTGGTCATACTAGCAAAGCAAGCTACTATAAAACTGGAGATGCTAAAAAGCTGTTTGTTCCCAAACTGCAGGGACCAGGTAGTAAGAAAATGCTTGTTAGTTTTCCTTTTGCTCTTATCTACCATAGCAGGTATGAAATTAAAGTGAGTAAATCCTTAAGCAAACTCTCTTATTTTCATACTCCACCGATTAATTTTGTTATAAGGAAAACATGTTAGCTCTTCTTTTTTTCTGACAAAGAGATGGATGTGAATATTCTGAATTATCTATGTACTCACCGGCTCAAATGGCAAGACCATGTCATCTCTAATTCCATACTTTGCTCGTAAGGCCTACAGAAAAATTTGCAAGTTAACACTAATGATCAACACTTCGCTGGTAGAATCATTGAGAGAAGTAACCTCCAAACTTTCTTAAAACTATTATTTGTTCTCCTCTCCATAGAGGGCAAATTTCTACCTTTACCAAATATCTCAAAAGGGATCCATAACCTTCAAAAATTTAATAGCTAAAGTTATAGTGAATAGCCTAAATGAAACTGTACAGTCAAAAGCAAAAATGTACACAGACATATACCTATCACTTAAATTGAGGTTCATATGCCAGATTTCAATGAAAATGTGAATACCAGAAAACTTTTTCAAAATTCTGTGAAACGTATTTAAAAATCAAACCACAGAAAATATATAAACATCAAGAAACAAGTTAGAGGTAGCAGTTTAAAGATAAATGCATAGCTTTTTAGCCTAGTCCCACAGTGTAGTTCAGCAGTACCTAAGCAATGAGATGGTGAGGACAAAATACAAACATGAAACTCAGATACTCACTTGCTTTTTCTTCAAGTCTCTGAGGGCAGCAATATCATCAGGGGAGTCAGAAGGAACACTTGTAACCACACCAGTGCCTATAAAACAAAGTGTGGAATTAATAACTAGAACCAAAACGTGATTACCAAAATATTTCTAGAAATAAATAAACTCTTACCTTTATCCTCCTTAATAGTCAGCATTGGGAGAACATAGATCACCTTGTACGATGTTAAAGGTGCAGAAAGTGATGCACCAAGAATTTCCTGCATAAGAAAAAAATCAATATAAAAGGTGAATTCATTGTGACCATTAGAATTAAAACTATGTTAATATTTTAAGCCCTGAGAAGCTAGTAATCAAAAATATATGGCAATAAATTCAAGAGATATATTGTACAATATGGTGACTATAGGCAACAACAATGTATTTTATACTTGAAAATTGCTGTGCAGATTTTTTTAAGAAACAGTGCCTTACTATGTTGCCGAGGCTAGACTGTAGTGGCTATTCACAGGCGCTATCATAGCATTCTACCAGCTCAAACTCCTGGGTTCAGGCAAGCCTCCTGAGGTCTCAGCCTACCAAGTAGCTGGCACAACAGGTGCACACCACTGCGCCTGATTTAAATTTTAATTCTTCTCACCACATAAGTACGTAAGGTATGAATTTGTTAATTACCTCAATTTAGCCATTTCACAACATATATATATTTCAAAACATGTTGCATACCATAAATACAATTTCTGTCAATTAAAAAATGAATATAGGCTGGACACGGTGGCTAATGCCTGTAACCCCAACACTTTGGGAGGCTGAGGCAGGTGGATTGTCTGAGCTCAGGAGTTCATGACCAGCGTGGGCAACATGGTGAAACCCCCGTCTCTACTAAAATACAAAAAATTAGCCAGGCGTGGCAGCATGCGCCTGTAGTCCCAGCTATTTGGAAGGCTGAGGTGGGAGAATTGCTTGAACCAGGGAGGCGGAGGTTGTAGTGAGCCAAGATCACGCCACTGCACTCCAGCCTGGGTGACAGAGGGAGACCCTGTCTCAAAAAAATAAGGAAAAGGATATAAATAAAATACACATGAAGTAAAACAAAACACATTATTTTATACCTACTAGAGGAAAAATAATTATTTTTATTTTTATTTTATTTTTTGAGATGGAGTTCTGCTCTTGTTACTCAAGCTGGAGTGCAATGGTGCGATCTTGGCTCACTGCAACCTCCGCCTCCCAGGTTCCAGAGATTTTCCTGCCTCAGACTCCCAAACAGCTGGGATTACAGGCATGCACCACCACGCCTGGCTAATTTTTGTATTTTTAGTAGAGATGGGGTTTCACCATGTTGGCCAGATTGGTCTTGAACTCCTGACCCCAAGTGATCCACCCACCTCAGCCTCCCAAAGGGCTGGCATTACAGGCATGAGCCACTGCATCCGTCCAGGAAAAATAAATTTTAATAATTATAATAACTAAATCTGTCAATGTTATGATGACATGAGTACACTAATACATTGTTTGTGACACTGTATTCCTTGAAGAAAATATAGGAATCCACAGTAAAAGTCACAGAATGTTCCTGCAACTCAGACTCAACAACAAATTATTTTTTCTTAAACAAGTCTGCCCAATGCTGAGTTAATGCTGAGTTAATTATACTAGGAAAGCCTGGAAACAACTAAAGCTTTCAATGATAGAAAAAATTATTTAACAAAATATGTTACAGGAACAAGAATGAGTACTATACATCTATTTAAAACAGTAATTATAAAGACAAAGTAAAAGGATAGTTCTAATTTCACTTGAAAAAATCCTAAAGATTAAGCAATTTTAGACCCAGATTCTCAGACGGCAACAAAGAATTTGCAGCTGCTTGCTCTAGCTAAGGAACACGCTTTTCCTTTCCACATAATTCCCACCCATCCCATTTTATTCATATATACACACATAACCTGCCTTTATAGAATTTGCAGTCATATGGATGATAGCTAAATATTATAGCTATTTTAAAGGTTGAAACTATTTTGCAATTTATAACATCCATGTCCCTCACTCCAGAATTTGCTCAAATTAACAGGGAGAAAAGTTTAAGAATAGGAAAATATGTGTGTCCCTAATACTGTTCCCAAGAACTTCTCAGACAAAATTCCAATATTAGGAACTAAGGAGATGTGGCAGTGCTGCTTTTAACAGAAAGAGGCAGGAAACAATTCAAATGTCCATTAATAGAGAATGGTTAAGTAAATTGTGGTACAGCCAAACAATGAAATACTATGTAGCTATAAAAAATAAGAATAAAGAAACTGTTTATGTACTGACAAAATGATTGCCAAGATATAAATCAAAAAGCAAGATGTGGTACAATGCATATAAAGCATATTGCCATTTGTGTAAAAACAGAGGGACAAAGAGTATGTGCATATTCGCTTGTGTATACATGAAGTATTTCCATGATACACAAGACATAGATATTACTAACTACCTCTAGAATGGGGAACTTCTGTATCTTTTTGTGTTTTTTGAATTTTGGGACTTGTAAATATATTGCAATCAAATAAAAAGAAAGTATAAAACAAGAAATAAAACAGTTCAATTTAAAAGAACTGAGATGGTACTCTACTCACATTTTTCTTTTTAAAAAATTATTTAACATACCAAAGATCAGCATTCACTGAATGGAATTAAACACACTCAGAAATACTGATAATAAAGTAGATGCAGCCGGGTGCAGTGGCTCACGCCTGTAATCACTGCACTTTGGGAGGCCGAGGCAGGCGGATCACCTGAGATCAGGAATTCGAGCCCAGCCTGGCCAACATGATGAAACCCTGTCTCTACTAAAAACACAAAAAATTAGCTGGGTGTGGTGGCACACACCTGTAATCCCAGCTGCTCAGGAGGCTGAGGCAGGAGAATCGTTTGAACCCAGGAGGTGGAGGTTGCAGTGAGCTGAGATTGTGCCACTGAACACCAGCCTGGGCAATAAGAGCAAAACTGTTTACAAAAACAAATAAAAATAAAGTAAATGAGTTGTGTAACCATCCAGATTTAACTAATATCAACCAAGACTTTCTTCAGACGAAAAAAAAAACAAAAGCAGCTACAATTCCAAATTTAGTATTACCAGGAATTCAGGTAATAGTATTTTTAAAATAATATAATCTCTAATGCAGCTATTAAATCTCTTGGGGAGGACTGCCTATATTTTTCAACCAGATATTTACCAAGTTGAAACCTAAAAATCAAATATGCTATCTTCATGATACAGTCATACAATGAATATTACACAACAATAAAAAAAGTACTCCTACAACATGTATGAATCTCACAAACATAATGTTAAGCAAAAGAAGCCAGACACAAAACAGACTGTACAATTCCATTATGTAAAGTTCAAAAACAACAAATAATCTTTGGTGAAGTCAGAGCAGTGGTTACCTTTGGAGGAGAGAAGTGACTACTAACGATATGGACATGAGAGAGCCTTCTGGAGTGCTAAACTGTTCTATATCTTGATTTAGGTGGTGCTTACCTAAGTGTATACACATATGAAAATGCACCAAAATACACAAGACGTACATACTTTACTGCATGTACACCTCAATTTTTTTTTTTTTTTTTTTTTTTTTTTTGAGACGGAGTCTTGCTCTGTCGCCCGGGGCTGGAGTGCAGTGGCCGGATCTCAGCTCACGGCAAGCTCCGCCTCCCGGGTTCACGTCATTCTCCTGCCTCAGCCTCCGGAGTAGCTGGGACTACAGGCACCCGCCACCTCGCCCGGCTAGTTTTTTGTATTTTTTAGTAGAGACGGGGTTTCACCGTGTTAGCCAGGATGGCCTCGATCTCCTGACCTCGTGATCCGCCCGTCTCGGCCTCCCAAAGTGCTGGGATTACAGGCTTGAGCCACCGTGCCCGGCTACACCTCATTTTTTAAGGTTGTAATGCTCTTTTCTCAATATTCATTGTTGAAATTTTCCCTGAAATTTATGCATTAAAATAAAAAATCTACTATCCAACTTACCTCCCCCATTAATTCCTTAACAACAGGCACCACGCCATTGTCTTTGGTAAAGCCCTGGTATGACATATTCCTGGCTGCTCTTTGGGTACAGATGAATATATCACCATTCACCGTCTCAAATCCAATGTACTTCATATCAGGACGAACCCAACAATTTGTCTGCCCAAACATGGTCTCAGGTCTGAGAGTAGCAGCCACCAAGAAAATATTTTTACCTTTCAGGCCACTAAGAAAAAAACAAATATTGATGTAAAAACATTTTGTCAACTCTGTAACAACTATCTGATGGTTCAGAAATGATGAAGCAATTCCTCTGGCAAACCTACCTTAATTTAGATGGGTATGGCTCAAGCACCTTCAATTTGAGTAAAGTATATTCCTGAGGTCCAACACCCTAAGCAAATAAACAATACAAAAATTTGAAGGAAAAAAAAGACTTGCCTTAAACCTGCTAATCTACGTGAGAGATCTGATTCAAATCCCTAAAATGGGTTCTTGTATTACTAATTTTTTTTTCCAGAGAAGAGACTGCCAGTGGTGTGCTAACCATACCCACACAGAGAAGTCCAGTATGTTAGGAGAGATTTGGGGTAATCACTCAAAACAGTGTTTGCCAAAATGAAGGTGAGAAGACACAATCAACACTAATTCCATCCCAGGGCATGTCCCACATAGTAGTCATCAAAGAAAGATACTGGACCAGAAGTCAGAGATAATGTGTGTTCTAAACTTAGTGTGCTCCCTTACTAATGGGTGAACCCAAGGTAGTCACAATCAGAGTCTCTAAGCCTTTCTTTCCTCATTGGTAAAATAAGGATGTTGTGTCGCAGATAGGACTGTCCTGAGGAACACATAAGAGAAGGATGAAAAATGCTTTGAAAAGTCTACAAAGGATTACTGAAATCTAGGATATTGCTGCCACTGGCTATATTAAAACTTTACTGGGTCTTCTTAAGTCTCTCAAATCTTTTAAAATTTTAATCAACTCTCACTTAGATAAGTTACATCAAAATTGAAGGCTGATTTTGAAAATATGTTCAAAGATGGTAATAAAGAATGACACAATCATAGGGAATCATAAGTTCAGATGCTGGCATTGTCATTGATTGTTACTGTGCCATGGATTTAGCCAAATCACTTACTCTTGATTTACTCAAGTATTTCAGAGAATAATGTTAATAATGTGTTCTACAAGAACATAGAATGAACTTCTAGGCATGGCTAAAAGTACTTTGGAAATAAGTAAGAAGGCACATGATCAAAGCAAACATAAATGGAATCTGTGTACACCAAATCTTAGTCACATATCTCATTACCTTTCCCTGTGCTTTCTTTTTAGAGCTGTTTATTTTCCAGATGGTGCTTCACAACATTAGCATGCATATAAATCACATTGAGAGCTCGTAAAAAGATATTCCTGGGCCCCACCCCCAGAACTTTTGATTCAGCAATTTCGGGGTAAGGCTCAACAATGTGCATTCCTGTAACAAACTGATGCAGCTGTCCTCAGATGACTCTTAGGGTAGCTAGGTACTACACACAATACAGGTAGCTGTATTGATATCCTATCTCCTCTTCACACCCACCAGAGTATCAGGACAATATCCCTCAGCACTGCAAAGAAGTTATTTTTAGGTTTCTATTTCTTAAACTCTGTGGTCATATTAAGGATTACTATAATAGCTACTCTGTTTCACAAATAATCACCTCTCCAGTTTGTCTATCATGATCCATGCAAGGCTGTCCATCTTTTGGAGAATAAATGGTATACCTAAAAAATGAACAAAAAATGACAAATACTATTATACTATTCACATTTTATCCTAACATATTTGCCTATGTTGCACCTAATTTCTTACATGTCTTGTAACTAAAATTTCTGGGTAGATATCTGTATCTATTATGTGTATTCTTATGGTAGTTCCACTGTCAACCTACTTATTTAATGAAAGCTTTCTACCTTCGTCAAAGGTAATACCACTGGAAAATACACACTGATCTTGGCTTTGTGGTACTGAACAAAAGATTTAAAACATAAATTGACTTAACAAATGAAACTATCAAGGAAGTTGATTATGTAGACTAATCAAGGAAGGTAACTTATTTTCATTTCTTAAGTTATTTTCCTTGATTAATCTACATAATCAAGGAAGAATCTTAATTTATAGAACAAAATATAAAATAAAACACAAATAAAATGATTACTTTTCTTCTTGGTAGGGAATACTGAACAGAATCTTTAGTAAGATAATAAAAGTCCACACTCCCATTCTCCCTGGTCATATCTGTCATAAACATGAAGCAGCCCAGAGAAATTAAGACACTGGTAAGGAAAAAAGGAAAACAAAGGATACAAAAGAATAGAAATGAAGTATTTTCAAAGCAGAAAGATAATGAAAAAAGAAGGCTACAAGGTGTTTATTTATTCACGTAAGCAATCCTCCTGCCCCATCCTCCCAAGCAGCTAGCACTACAGGTGCATGCCACCATGCCTGGCTAAATTTTTTTATACAGAGAAAGATGTGGTCTTGTTTTGTTGCCCAGACTGCTCTCAAACTCCTGGTCTCAAGCAATCCCCTCACCTCAGTTTCCCAAAGCACTGGGATTATACGCATGAACCTCCATGCCCAACTGATTTTTGCTTTATTATGCTCAAGTACAACAAACTTACCGCTTCCCAAATTTAATTTTGTTTCTTTCTCTTAATGTTAAAAATTGCCATCTGACAAATGAATCATAGTAAGGATTAACATCAGTGGTGATGAAGGAACGACGCCAGTCTACCTATAAAAGGAAAATGTTAAAAGGCAATTATTGAGAAATACACAAATTTTGCTTGAGTAAGAATTCCTATGAATCAATTATTTACTCTTCTAACTTAGAATCAGATCAACTACTAAAAAAATATTTTCCAAGTTCCACTATTAAAAGTATATCACAATTACCTTAATTTACTTAATTAAAGTATGTTTTTAAGCATATACATTTACATATTAACAAACATACAGAAGCTATAATAAATTAAGAAGAAACATTTAATCCTACCTTTATGTATTCCTAAATATTCAAGTTAAACTTGGGCTTCTTCATATTCTTTGAATAAAGCTCCTTTCTACTACTTGTTAATATGTCAATATACATTCCAATTCAACAAACAGTAAAGTATCCAACAAATTACCCATAAGCAAATTAGACCCATAAGCAATGTTAGGTTCTAGTCGAACAATAACAGTACTAATTCTTTAGTGGCATACAGGGGAAATATATTATTCTAAAATTAAGAGTTGGTCCAAATCTCATATAATCACACAAATATACAGACATATCTGGGAGATACTGTGGCTTTGGTTATAAACCAACACAACAAAACAAGTCACACAAATTTTTTTATTTCCCAAGGCATATATGTTATATTTATACTATATTGAATTATATTAAGTGTGCAATAAACTTATATTTTAAAAGACAATGTATATACCTCAATTTTAAAATACCTCATTGCTAGGCCGGGCGCGGTGGCTTAAGCATGTAATCCCAGCACTTTGGGAGGCCGAGACGGGCGGATCATGAGGTCAGGAGATCGAGACCATCCTGGCTAACACAGTGAAACACCGTCTCTATTAAAAAATACAAAAAACTAGCCGGGTGAGGTGGTGGGTGCCTGTAGTCCCAGCTACTCGGGAGGCTGAGGCAGGAGAATGGTGTAAACCTGGGAGGCGGAGCTTGCAGTGAGTTGAGATCCGACCACTGCACTCCAGCCTGGGGGACAGAGCGAGACTCCATCTCAAAAAAAAAAAAACCTCATTGCTATAAAATGCTAATAATCATCTGAGCCTTCAGTGAGTTGTAATCTTTGTGCTGGTGGAGAGTCTTACCTCAATGTTGACAGCTGCTGACTGATCAAAGAAGTGGCTATTGAAGGTTGTGATGGCTATGGCAATTTCTTAAACTAACACAACAATGAAGTTTGCCACATCCCTTGACTCTTCCTTTCACAAAAGATTTCTCTGTAGCATGTGATGCTGTTTGATAGCATTTTACTCATAATAGAACTTTCAAAATTGGGAGTGGGCCAGGCATGGTGGTTCACACCTGTAATTCCAGCACTTTGGGAGGCCAAGGCAGGCGGACCACTTGAGGTCAGGAGTTTGACACCCGCCTGGCCAACATGGTGAAACCCTGTCTCTACTAAAAATACAAAACTTAGCCAGGCATGTTGGCAGATGGCTGTAATCCCAGCTACTAGAGAGGCTGAGGCAGAAGAATAGCTTAAACCCAGGAGGCAGAGGTTGCAGTGAGCCGAGATCACGCCACTGCACTACAGCCTGGGTGACAGAGTGAGACTCCATCTCAAAAAACAAAAACAAAAAAACTTTTCCTTGCATTCACAACGTGGCTGACTTGGTCAAGAGGCCTAGCTTTTAGCCTGTCTTGCCTTTCAACATGCCTTCCCCACTAAGCTTAATGATTTCTTGCTTTTTACTTAAAGTGAGAGACATGCGACTCTCCCTTTCACATAGAGGCCATTATAAAGTTAATAACTGGCTTCATTTCAAGATTGTTGTTTATTAGAAAACAAGGAAACCCGGCCGGGCGCGGTGGCTCACGCCTGTAATCCGAGCACTTTGGGAGGCCAAGGTGGGAGGATCGTGAGGTCAGGAGATCGAGACCATCTTGGCTAACACAGTAAAACCCCATCTCTACTAAAAATACAAAAAATTAGCCGGGCGTGGTGGTGGGTGCCTGTAGCCCCAGCTACTCGGGAGGCTGAGGCAGGAGAATGGCGTGAACCCGGGAGGCAGAGCTTGCAGTGAGGCGAGATCACGCCACTGCACTCCAGCCTGGGCAACAGAGCCACACTCTGCCTCAAAAAAAAGAAAAAAAAAAAAGAAAACAGAGAAACCAAGGGAGAGAAAGAAGGAAACAAGCCAGTCAGTGCAGCAGTCAGAATACAAACATTTACCAATTAAGTTTGCCATCTTATATGGGTATAGTGCGTGGCAACCCAAAAAAAATAGAATAATAACATCAAAGATCACTGAATATAGATCACCATAACAGATAATAAAGTTTGAAATACTAAAATAATTGCCAAAATGTGACATGAAGCAAGCAAATACTGTTGGAAAAATGGTGCCACTAGACTTGTTCAACACAGGGTTGCCACAAATCCTCAATTGGTAAAAAAAAATCAGTTCCTGGAAAGCACGATAAAGCAAAAGCACAATAAAAAAGCACATACTTGTAAATGCTTTCCTCGTATTTCTTTATAGACATACCTTCAAACCCATTCTCTTTAAATCCTGAATAGCCAGTGGCGGGAAATAATCAAGCCAATGTTCTGCTTCAGAAAAATTTACTATCTCTGTATCAGACAGACCAAGGGATTTCATAATGCCCCACTGGTATTTAGAAGATCCAGCTTTAGCAGCAGCTTTACTCTGAAAATAATGGAGAAAAATAAACTCGATCAAAGAATAACCAACACTCCAATGACCCAAGATATTAAAAAAAAAAAAAAAAAAAAGGAAAAACCAAAAATTGCCTAACATCTAGGACCACAGTAATTTTAAGTAAATAATCCCATTTGGTAAATTTTTTACATTCTAAAATAATGCTGATACAGCAGAACACTGCAGGAATTAGTTGTACTACTTAGTCTGTCAAACTGTATAGCCAAGATATCAGTCAAGAAACTGGCACCAACTAAATGGAGGGCAACATAAAAAACTACCCATCATGAAGGTAAGATCTCAGTACCAAACCTTGTTTCTTTTATCCTCATACCACATTTACCTTATTTACCTATACAGAGGCTACTCACAGGCTGGGCACGGTAGCTCACGCCTGTAATCCCAGCACTTTGGGAGGCCGAGGAGGACGGATCACAAGGTCAGAAGATCGAGACCATCCTGGCTAATACGGTGAAACCCTGTCTCTACTAAAAATACAAAAAATTACCCGGACGTGGTGGCGGGTGCCTGAAGTCCCAGCTACTCGGGGGACTGAGGCAGGAGAATGGTGTGAACCCAGGAGGCGGAGCTTGCAGTGAGCCGAGATCACGCCACTGCACTCCAGCCTGGGCGACAGAGCGAGACTCCGTCTCAAAAAAAAAAAGAGGCTACTCACAAGACTTTCCTCCTTTTCCAAAAATTATGAATATCAAAAAGACAACCAAATGCCAGAAGTTGAAGGTAGGAAATTTGGTTAAACTGTAACACTATAATAAGGCAGCATAAGAAAATGCTGGGGCTGCCAGACTTGCTCTATATGACACTGTGCTGGTAGAAACATGACTGCAGGCATTTTCAAATCTACAGAATTATACACCACAAACAGGAAATTTTGGACCAGGCACAGTAGCTCACACCTGTAATCCCAGCACTTTGGGAGGCCGAGGTGGGCAGATCACGAGGTCAGGTCTTGGAGACCAGCCTGGCCAATGTGGTGAAACCCTGTCTCTACTAAAAATACGAAAATTAGCCGGGCATGGTGGTGAGCGCCTGTAATCCCAGCCACTCTGCTGAAGCAGGAGAATCGCTTGAACCGAGAGGCGGAGGTTTCAGTGAGCTGAGACTGTGCCTCTGTACTCCAGCCGAGGTGACAGAGAGAGACTCCATCTCAAACAACAACAACAACAACAACAATAATAATACAAAAATTAGCTGGGCGTGGTGGCACACGCCTGTAATCCCAGCTATTTGGGAGACTAAAACATGAGAATTGCTTGAACCCAGGAGGCAGAGGTTGCAGTGAGCCAAGACTGTGCCACTGTACTCCAGCCTGGGTCACAGAGCAAGACTATGTCTTGAAAAAAACAAAAAAAAAGTAAATTTTATGGTATGTAAATTTTTTAACCAGGATGTTGGAGGAACCTAAGGAGGAATGCAGACTGTGACAAATCTATCTAACTGCATTACAAATATATTATATAACCACGCTCAAGGGGAAGGGAAGAAAGGAGTTGATCTAGGCAGTTTTGGAAAACAGTGTGATTAGATTCTAAAGACAAAAAGAATTACACACAAACACTGTACTTTAGTCAGTAAAACTATTTCTCCCAGGGGTATAGGCTGGCAATTATGAAACTACTTTACTAGTAGTCTAGGATTGAACAAATAAATATACTATAGGTAATGAGAGCCAAGTGTCTCACTGTTGTAGTAAGAAGTCACAAATAAACCAAGGGAAAATGCTAGAATGACACCCATGGTGCTAAAACGGAGCCAGGGGTATCAATATGAACTTACTTTTTAAATAAACATTCAAATAGATAAAGAAATAAAAACAGATGTGTATGCATGGCTTAGCAGACATAAATATATTTCCTTGCTCTTTCCACTGAGAGTGCCTAGAAGCAGTGATACCCCAGGTAATGAGCACACCCAGCATTCAGACCTTAGTTTCTGAATACCATTCTTCAATAAAAGAAACCTTGGAGAAGCGGTTGATTCCTTGGTTGAATCGTGGAAAATAAAAGATAAGCCTGGAACAGCTTGTGACACCATAAAGTAAAAAAGTGCTTTGAACAAAGGAAGATGAGGGAATGTCTAACGGACACAGGAGCCAAGCTAAAAAAACTCCCAATGGCCAAAGCTAAAACAATTTATTTACTCTAGCTTTATTCCAATAAAAAAGAACAATCTGACAACCAATTTTGGTGTTGTTAACAACCACACACACACATACACACACACACACACAAAAAAAAACAAACCAATAGCCAGGCACAGTGGTACAAGCCTATATAGTTCCAGCTACTCAGGAGACTGAGGTGAGAAGACAGCTTGAGCTCCGGAGCTGAAGGCCAGCAACATAGTGAGACTCCATCTCTTAAAAAACAAAAAGCTCAATGGTATTAATAACCTAAAGAATAAAGTAAATATCCATGAATCCATATTACATAGAAAGGACAGAATAAGTAAGTGGGGGAGAAAAGACAGCTCTTCCTTTCAGAAGAATTATAGATAATAAATGTAAAAAGAATGAGGGAAATGGAAAATCACGATTAGAAGACTACAGTAATAACTGTTGTAGGCAAGATCCACTGATGAATGCTAAAATTAATGAGCAAATATTTAAAAAGAAACACAGTATTATTTCCATGGCCTCAAAAGATTTCTCCCAAAATATATATTAATTATAAAAACAAAAATGAAATCTTTACAGGAGAAAAACCTGGCAGACACCATCTTAACCAAAGATCAATGTTAACATCACCAATAATAAGACATATCAGTATCATATAGTCCCTAATGTTTGAGAAGGACAAATTACCTCTCTAATAGTCTTCCTCCAAATCAATAACCTCAATCTAACGATGAGAAAGCATTGAACAAACTCAAACTGAGGCATAATCTATAATTATCTGACCAGTATTCATTAAAAGTATAAAGGTCATGGAAGAAAATGAAAGAAAAGATTAAGGAAACATAGTAAGGACACATAACAACTAACTGCAATGTGGGATCCTGGATTGGACATTGGAAGAGAAAAGGACATTAGTGAAAACACTGGTAAAATCCAAAAAGTCTAAAAAATACTACTGTACTGATGTTAATTCCTTAATTTGAAAAATAGTATCATAGTTATGTAAGATGTAACATCTCTATACTATCTTGCAGTTCTTCTGTATATCTAAAATTACTTCAAAAAAGAGGAAAAAGGCAATAGGAAGTCAGAAAGATAATTGTTTGCTTTGATACTTTAAAAAAATTATCTAGTACATTTTATGTGTTGGGCACTGTGCTAGTACTGGGAATGCACATATAAATCAGAAAAATATAAAACTTCAACCAACATAAATATCAACCACTATCAAACCTTTTTTCCTTTAGCTTTATCCTTAATTATTATATCTTCTGTTTTAACATTTGTTTCTTCCTCTTCCTCTTCTTCATCTGGAAAATCCGGGGGGCAACCATACAGCTCTATTTCTCTTTTCAACTTATCAGCACATGCCTACAACAAACATTAGAGATAATAAAGTTCAAAATTCAAGGTAGACACAATTTCAGTTCTTTATTGTTTTATTGCCAACTAAAATTGATTCTGAAATTTTTTGCAATACCTTGATATATATGTGGCTCCACTACAGAAAACCGAAACGAAGGCTGGGAGCAGTGGCTCATACCTATAATCCCAGCACTTTGGGAGGCTGAGGCAAGCAGATCACTTGTCAGGAGTTCGAGACCAGCCTGGCCAACATGATGTCTCTACTAAATATAAAAATTAGCTGGGCATGGTAGCACATGCCTGTAATCCCAGCTACTCAGGAGATTGAGGTGAGAGGATCACTTAAACCCAGGAGGCAGAGGGTGCAGTGAGCCGAGATTACACCACTGCACTCTAGCCTGGGCGATAAAGCAAGAATGAGCCCCATGTCTCAAAATAAATAAATAAAGGTATAAATCATGTACCTCAAAATTCACTAATTTATAAATTAGTATTTTTTTTATAAATTAGTATTTTACCTCATTTACTCACAAACATTTATTCAACACCCAGAATATTCAATATAGTATATTATATACTGTATATATTAGATGTATAAAGATATAGGAAACATAATGTGTTATCATTTTGGATAACATTAATAACATTGTTTCTCAATTTAAAGATTACTGTCACATATACTCTATTAGTTATCATCACAAGCCTACCAAGTAGATAGGATAGGCTTTAAGTCAGAAAACAGAGATGAAGTGATTTACCTTAAGGTTATATATACAGCTAGCAAAGTTACAGACTTAACCCTGGACTTTCCACTCTAGCTCTTATCAATTATACCACAATGAGTCCACTGTCAAAAACAAAGATGACACCAAGTAAACGCTGTTAAAGTTATGAGAAAAATAAGAAATACAGAAGTAAAAAATTTTTAAATGGAAAAGTCTCTTCTATCTAGAAGAATTTCAACCACTAATACAATAATAAAAACAGGCAAGGATGTTTAAAGGATGCTAAAACCACTGGGTTATTGAGTAACAGGACATTCAGAGGCTCTCAAAGTGTTATCCTATAGATTACTTTTTAATTTCTTTCTTTTTTTTTGAGATGGAATTTTACTCTTGTTGCCCAGACTGGAGTGCAATGGCACAGTTTGGGCTCACTGCAACCCCTACCTCCCAGGTTCAAGCAATTCTCCTCCCACAGCCTCCAAAGTAGCTGGAATTACAGGTGCATGCCACCACGCCTGGCTAATTTTTTTACTTTTAGTAGAGATGGGGTTTCACCACGTTGGCCAGGCTGGTTTCAAACTCCTGACCTCATGTGATCCTCCCACCTCAGCCTCCCGAATGCTGGGATTACAGGCGTGAGCCACCGTGCCTAGCCTTACTTTTTAATTTTATAGGAGGAAAAGTCACCTTTAGAATGAGGAAACCTGGCAGGATTAACTTAATTTCACTAAAATGGGACAAATTGCCATTTTATATGCTTTTAAGGTGATACAACGGGAAGTTTATACCTCAACAATGAAGTATTCTTGTCAAAATATTTAGCCCAACCCTAATCATGAAAAAACAGTCAGAAAACTCGTATCATGGGACATTCTACAAAATAACTAGCTTAGACTTCAAAAACATCAATATCACGAAAACTACAAAATAGTGAAAAGAATGGATAACAAGATGCAATGTGTGCTCCACAAAATAAAAAGTGAAAAACAGCAGAGCATGGTGGCTCATGCCTGTAATCCCAGCACTCTGGGAAGCCAAGGCAGGCGGATCACTTGAGGCCAGGAGTTCGAGAGCAGCCTGCCCAATATGGTGAAACCCTATTTCCACTAAAACTACGAAAAATTAGCCAGGCGTGGCAGCAGGCACCTGTAATCCCAGATATTCAGGAGGCTGAGGCAAGAGAATCACATGAACCTGGGAGGCAGAGGTGAGCCAAGATCGCACTCCGCACCACTGCACTCCAGACTCAGTAACAGAGCAAGAATCCATCCCAAAACAAAAAAAAAGGGAAAAACAAGGGCCGGGCGCGGTGGCTCAAGCCTGTAATCCCAGCACTTTGGGAGGCCGAGACGGGCGGATCACGAGGTCAGGAGATCGAGACCACCCTGGCTAACATGGTGAAACCCCGTCTCTACTCAAAACTACAAAAAACTAGCCGGGCGAGGTGGCGGCGCCTGTAGTCCCAGCTACCCGGGAGGCTGAGGCAGGAGAATGGTGTGAACCCGGGAGGTGGAGCTTGCAGTGAGCTGAGATCCGGCCACAGCACTCCAGCCTGGGGACAGAGTGAGACTCTGTCTTAAAAAAAAAAAAAAAAAGGGAAAAACAGAAGGGAAGGCCATTTTGAGTCTACAGAAATTTGACTACAGATTAGATGAAGATGGTAATATAATATCAATGTTGAATTTCTTGGAGGGGATAACAGGACTCTGATAATGTAGAAGAATGCCCTTATTCTCAGAATACATGCTGAAGTATTTAGCAACGACATGTCATGATGTCTGCAACTTTCTTTCAAAAAGTTCACAGAAAAAGAGAGAGAAGGGGGAGAAGGGCCAGGTGTGGTGGCACACACCTATAATCCCAGCACTTTGGGAGGCCAAGGTGGGTGGATTACCTGAGGTCAGGAGTTTGAAACCAGTCTGGCCAACATGGGAAAACCCCGTCTGTACTAAAAGTACAACAGTGCACTCCAGCCTGGGTGACAGAGCAAGACTCCAACTCAAAAAAAAAATTTTTTTTATTTAAAAAAAGAAGAAAAAGAGAGAGAGAAGCACGCATGCAAGCATGTGTGCTGAGAGACAGAACTAAAACAAATATGGCAAACGTTAATACTTTGTAACTACAGGTGAACGGTGGAGGGTGTTCATTGTACTACCATTCCACCTTTTCTGTAGGACTGATGTTCTTTAAAATAAAAGGTTGGAGAAGGCCAGGCATGGTGGCTCATGCTTGTAATCCCAATACTTCAGAAGGCCGAGGTGGGTGGATCAACTGAAGTCAGGAGTTCCAGACCAGCCTAGCCAACACGGTGAAACCTCATCTCTACTAAAAATATAAAAATTAGCCAGGCGTGGTAGCGGGTGCCTGTAATCCCAGCTACTCGGGAGGTTGAGGCAGAAGAATCACTTGAACCTGGGAGAAGGAGTTTGCAGTGAGCCAAGATCACACCATTGCACTGCAGCCTGGACGACAAAAGCAAAACTCCGTTTCAAAAAATAAATAAATAAAGTAAAATAAAATAAAATGTTGGAGAATACAAAGAAACAGGATTTAAATTTCCTAATCCTATTATATAAGGGAATCCTTTCAACTCTACTTTTCTTTCCTATTCTTCATTGAGAATTATTTCTAATACAAACTTAACACAAATGAAGATATTTGCAAAAATGATCAAAATACAATACAACCGTTTATTACTTTATGCCGGCATCTTACATATGTCACAAGTGCACAATGGCTGTACATTTTTCCTTTCACTAAAATAGAATCAGTTATTACCTAATTGTAATACAGACATAAATATACAAGGCAACCAAAAGACATTAAAATCACTTAGTGATCACTTAGACCATAATGGATGCCCTTTATTTAAGCACTTCTTCAAATGTTATTTTTAAATAAATTTTCACTATAATAAATTCAACTCATTTCATAGTTTAATGCAGCAATACTTGAAAATCCTATTTTAAGCTCTTGAATTGGGTATTACTATTAGATCCAAACTAAAAAGAGTAGAAACCAATCTTATTAGCAATCTTACCTTAATAGGCATTCCAGTACAGTGCAGGCCAAAGGGAAACAGACAACATTTTCCTTTCAATCGCTGGTACCCTACAGCAAACTACAGAAATAAAATCAAATTTAAATTGCAAATGTAAATGCCAAATACAAAATGTGAACTTTTCACACAAAAAAATTAGTTTAGTTTTCTTCTTTACATCCTCCTTTGGAACCCCAGTTAGATTTTAGGCATTCCAAAACTCACCAAACTAGGAATTACTTTTGAATATGCATACATGCCCAGACCTTTGCACACATACATACACGGCACATGAAAATTAAATATAAAAGTTAAATTACTTAAATGGGCCGGGCGCAGTGGCTCATGCCTGTAATCCCAGCACTTTCAGAGGCTGAGGCTGGTGCATCACAAGGTCAAGAGTTTGAGGCCATCCTGGCCAATATGGTGAAATCCTGTGTCTACTAAAAATACAAAAATTAGCTGGGCATAGTGGCGCATGCCTGTAGTCCCAGCTACTCGAGAGGCCCAGGAGGCAGAGGTTGCAGTGAGCTGAGATCAGGCCACTGCACTCCAGCCTGGCGACAGAGCAAGACTCCATCTCAAAAAATAAATAGGCCGGGCGCAGTGGCTCAAGCCTGTAATCCCAGCACTTTGGGAGGCCGAGACAGGCGGATCACGAGGTCAGGAGATCGAGACCATCCTGGCTAACCCGGTGAAACCCCGTCTCTACTAAAAAATACAAAAAACTAGCCAGGCGGGGTGGCGGGCGCCTGTAGTCCCAGCTACTCGGTAGGCTGAGGCAGGAGAATGGCGTAAACCCGGGAGGCGGAGCTTGCAGCGAGCTGAGATGGGGCCACCGCACTCCAGCCCGGGCGACAGACCGAGACTCCGTCTCTAAATAAATAAATAAATAAATAAATAAAACTTAAATATAAAAATTATGCTTTAAGGAATTTTAAGTTCTTTTAACAGGAAATAATAAATTCTATAGATGCCATTTTCCTCAAAACAATATTCGTTAAAAACCTTGCTCCCCATCATAGCAAACATAGGGAAACATTACCTCACATTTGGATAAAGAAAACGTGTGTCCCAAATGAAGGCGTCCATTCATATATGGATATGGGAAGGTTACAAAATACTTGCCCTTGCTGCAAAACAACAATATAAAAAAGAAAGTATAGAAGAATAAATGTTAAGTTCCTTTTACAATAAGGAAGTGGGGTGAAAGAAGTGCTTAATATTTTTTAAGTTTAATTATTTAAAAAATATTTAAAAGTAAATTTATAAATCCAGAAATGTAAAACTCTCTAAAATTGAAAATTACTTTAGATTTACAAAGAATAAGACATTTATAGGTTGCTATTAAGAATTAAATAGCCTTGTAACAAATACTAGAGGTTTAATTTAAACTAAAATACTTGAGTAAAGATAATATACTAGGTCAGGCGAGGTGGCTCACACCTGTAATCCCAACACTTTGGGACGCCAAGGCTGGCAGACTGCTTGAGGCCAGGAGTTCGAGACCAGCCTGGGCAACATGGTGAAACCCTGTCTCTACTAAAAATACAAAAACTAGGTGGGCATGGTGGCATGCGCTGATAATCCCAGCTACTCTAGTGGTTGAGGCATGAGAATCAAGAATCGCCTGAACCTGAGAGGCAGAGGTTGCAGTGAGCTGAGATGATGCCACTGCACTCCAGCCTGGGCAAAAGTGAGACTCCATCTCAAAATAATAATAATACTAATAATAATAAACTAAAAAAAAAAAAATTATTTAATACCCTATGAACCTAGGCTATTTAATGTTTTACTGAATAAATGAGATTTGTTTTCACTAGATACGAGATATATATAAAGTAATTCAAAGTCCCTCAGGTAATATTAAACATCCTCAATATTACATGATATGTGACAGATTCACTTTAAAAGCATCCTTTAAAGCTTCTTAAATTTTTTTAAATTTTTTAGTTGTTTTGGTAAAGACGGGGTTCTCAGTATAAGAACCACCATGAGCATGAGCTCATGAGCCACCATGCCTGGCCTGTATTCTTTTTTCTTATGAAGAATATCTAACATACATACTATGTTATGAAGCATAATGAAATGAACACTTGTAAACATACCATCTGACTTATGAACCCACTGAAACTACCTGTTTCCTCTCTACCGTCCCACAAGAGAAACCAATATTCTGAAATTAGCTTTTATCATTCCCTTGTTTTTGAATAGTTTGCACACTTGCCAGCACCCTTAAACAATTTATCATTTAGTTTTGCTCACTGGTGAGTTTTATACAAAAAAACGGCATACTTCATATAGATTTCTGCAATTTGCCTTCTTCACTTGACATTATATTACTTTCTTCAGTGTTACTGCGTACACCTATAGTTAATTCTCTTTCACTAAACAAAGCAGCTTTTTCAGTTCACTTTTAATTATTTTAAATTACCTTAAAGTTAACCAAACCTCCAGAAGCAAATAGAAGCTTCAAAGTATAGCTTAAAGTATAACACCAGAGACTGTATTACAGCCATTTCTTTTCCTCTTGAAAAACAAAACAAAACATAGGCTGGGGCCTGGTGGCTCACACGTGTAATCCTAGCATTTTGAGAGGTCAAGGCAAGTGGATCACCTGAGGTTGGGAGTTCGAGACCAGCCTAACGTGGAGAAACTCCGTCTCTACTAAAAATACAAAATTAGCCAGGTGTGGTGGCACATGCCTGTAATCCCAGCTACAGGGGAGGGTGAGGCAGGAGAATCGCTTGAATCCAGGAATCAGAGGTTATGGTGAGCCAAGATCACACCATTGTGCTCCAGCCTGGGCAACAAGAGCAAAACTCCGTATCAAAAAAATACATATATATCCATTAGAACATAGCTTAATAAGCAAGGAAAACATACTTTTGAATCAGAAAGTCCTAAAAACAAGCCCAGGCCCAGTCAATTCCCAGTGATGTAACACCTTGAACTGGCTACTTAGCCTCTCTGTGCCTCATTTTCCTCAGCTGTAAAAGAGAAATTTTAAAAGTTGTTAACCTTAAAGGATATTGAGAAGATTAAGGCCAGCCATGGTAGCTCAAACCTGTAATCCCAACAGTTTGGGAGGCAAAGGTGGGAGGATTACTTGAGCCCAGGAGTTCAAGACTAGCCTGGGTAAGACAGCGAAATTTCTTTTCTACAAAAGAAATTTTTAAAAGGCTGGGCGCAGTGGCCCATGCTTATAATCCCAGCACTTTGGGAGGCCAGGGTGGGCAGATCACTTGAGCCCAGGAGTTGAGACCAGCCTCAGCAACATAACAAGACCCCATTTCTACTAAAAATAGAAAAATTAGCTGGGTGTGGTGGTGTGCACCTATAGTCCCAGCTACTCAGAAGGCTGAGGTGGGAGGATCACCTCAGCCCAGGAGACAGAGGCTGCAGTGAGCTGAGATCACACAACTGCACTCCAGCCTGGGTGACAGAGGCTCACTCTATCTGACACCACAGACTTTGTCTCCAAATTAAAAAAAAAAAAAAAAAAGATTATGGCCAGGGGCAGTGGCTCACACCTACAATCCCAGCACTTTGGGGGCAGGTGGATCATCTGAATTTGAGACCAGATTGGCCAACGTGGCAAAACCCCATCTCTATTAAAAATAAAAATTAAAAATTAGCTGGGTGTGGTGGCACGCGCCTGTAATCCCAGCTACTGGGGAGGCTGAGGCAGGAGAATCATTGAACCCGGGAGGCAGAGGTTGCCGTGAGCCGAGATCATGCCACTGCACTCCAGCCTAGGCAAGAGAGCAAGACGCCACCTCAAAAAAATTTTTAAAAAATTAAAAGATAAAATGAGGCCGGGAGTGATGGCTCATGTCTTATAATCTTAAGAGCTTTGAGAGGCCAAGGCAGAAGGATTACTTGAAGCCAGGAGTTTGAGACCAGCCTGGGCAACATAACAAGACCCTGTCTCTAAGAAAAAACAAATTAGCCAGGCATGGTGGCACATGCCTGTAGTCCCAGCTACTCAGAAGGCCAAGGAAGAAGGACTGCTTGAGCTCGGGAGTTTAAGGTTACAGTGAGATATGCTTGTGCCACTGCACTCCAGCTTGAATGACAGAGCAAGACTTTGTCTAAAAAAAAAAAAGAAAGAAAAAGGCTAGGTGTGCTGCCTCGGGG
>NW_012122932.1:299330-305662 GCF_000951035.1 Colobus angolensis palliatus
CAGGAGGCTGAGGCAGGAGAATGGTGTAAACCCAGGAGGCAGAGCTTGCAGTGAGCTGAGATCCGGCCACTGCACTCCAGCCTGGGTGGCAGAGCGAGACTCCGTCTCAAAAAAAAAAGAAAGAAAAAAATCTTTACAAATCCCATAAGGAAAAAGATCCTAATTCATATGCAGAAAGTGAAAGTCAACTCCTTTACCCTGTTTCAGGCATTATAAATACAATCTACCTTATGGGTTCCACCAAGCTGTTTCTGTACTATAAATATAAAGCCAATGGTTTTAGAAATACAATGTGCAGAACTTCACAAACTATTACTCACCTGGTCTGTTTCTCTAAATTAGATGCATTCACCTCAAACACTCTCTCAGTATCCCATTTCTGTTGGATTTCTTTCTCAATCTTCTTCAAAAAGTCCACTTTGGCTGTTCCTTTTCTTTCCTATTGGACACAAAGAGACTAATCCACTCTGTATTTCAGCATGCTTGCTTTAAAAAAGAATTGGGTTCACAGAACTGAACTGCTCACTGATAGACTGATTTTTCGATGATTATCTTGAATTTTAAATGAACATTAAAAATTAGGGTTATCAGCCAGCACTGATAATTAGTGTGTAATCCCAGCACTTTGGGAGGCCGAGGTGGGTGGATTGCTTGAGGTCAGGAGTTCAAGACCAGTCTGGCCAAAAGAGCAAAACCCGTCTCTACTAAAATATAAAAATTAGCTGGGTGTGGTGGCAGGTACCTGTAACCTCAGCAACTCGGGAAGCTGAGGCAGGAGAATCACTTGAACCAGGGAGGCGGAAGCTGCAGTGAGCCGAGATCATGCCACTACACTCCAGCTTGGGTGACACAGCAAGACTCCATCGGAAAAAAAAATTGGGATTATCATGACCTGTCTACCTCAAACCTCAAAGAAATGGTTGAACAACTACTGAAATATGTAAAAGGCTTTCATATGCTTTTTTAAAATTATATACTACAATGTAACATTATCATCAAATGTTTCTATTTAGTTAAAATACATGAATATCAAAGATACTGATAGAGAACTTCTCTCCAAAATTGTTAAAGAACTGTTCGTATGAAATTAAAATAAAACAGGCTGGACACGGTGGCTCATGCCTGTGATTCCAGCACTTTGGGAGGCCGAGGCGAGAGGATCATCAGAGGTCAGGAGTTAGAGACGAGCCTCTCCAACATGGTGAAGCCCCATCTCTACTAAAAACACAAAAATTAGCTAGGCAAGGTAGCACACACCTGTAATTCCAGCTACTTGGGATGCTGAGGCAGGAGAATCGCTTGAACCCAGCAGGTGGAAGTTGCAGTGAGCCAAGATCACGCTATTGCACTCCACTCTGGGCAACAAGAGCAAAACTCCGTCCCAAAAAATAAATAAATAAATAAATAAAAACCTGGACTCTTTTCAAGTTTCCATAAAACAGTGATTGCATAAGGTATTTTCTTTCCTAAGAAATAATAAGTCTGCACATCTGTTCATCCCTTTCCATTCCTGCTACTAACCACCTTCATTTAGACTATCAACTCCGCTGCCCCCCTCACTCCAAAACCTCTTCTTAATAAGTAACTTGGCTGGATGTGGTGCCTTATGCCTATAATCTCAACACTTTGGAAGGTTGAGGAGGGAGGATTATTTGAGGCCAGGAGTTTGAGACCAGCCTAGGCAACATAGCAAGACCTCCTCTTTACAAGAAAAACAATTTTTTGGCTGGGCGTGGTGGCTCATGCCTGTAATCCCAGCACTTTGAGAGGCTGAGGTGGGTGGATCACCTGAGGCTACGAGTTCGAGACCAGCCTGGCCAATATGGCGAAACCACGTCTCTACTAAAACTACAAAAATTAGCCGGATGTGGTGGCACACACCTATAATCTCAGCTACTCAGGAGGCATAGACAGGAGAATTACTTGAACCCAAGAGGCAGTGGTTGCAGTGAGCCAAGATGGAGGCACTGCACTCCAGCCTAGGCAACAGAGCGAGAGCAATCTCAGCTCACTGAAACCTCCATCTCTGGGGTTCAAGCAATTCTCCTGCCTCAGCCTCCCAAGTAGCTGGGATTACAGGCGCATGCCACCACATCTGGTTAATTTTTGTATTTTTGGTAGAGACGAGGTTTCACCATGTTGGCCAGGCTGGTCTCAAACTCCTGATCTCAGGTGGTCCACCTATCTCAGCCTCCCAAACTGCTGTCATTACAGGCATGAGCCACCCCGCCCAGTCTGTAAAATATAATTTCTAATATTTTTACAGGGGAAAGGACCCACCCACAAAGGCAAAAGTATGTAGGGCCTCACAGAGCCTAGTTATATCTCCTACCCTACAGTCATGGGTAATATGAAATTTGACTGTATTTATGTGTGTGTGTCTGTGAGAGAGAGAGAGGGTCTCCCTTTGCCACCCAGGCTGGAGCATGATGGTGCAAGCACAGCTCACTGCAGCCTTGACCTACTGGGCTCAATCTTCCCACCTCAGCCTCCTGAATAGCTGGGACTACAGGCATATGCATCACCACACCCAGCTAGTTTTTGTATTTTTTTGCAGATACAGGGTTTCACCATGTTGCCCAGGCTGGTCTTGAACTCCTAGGCTCAAGCAATCCACCAGCCTTGGCTTCCCAAAGTGCTGAGATTACAGGCGTGAACCATCGCACTAGGCCAACTTCCACTTTATTACTAAACTCCTCCTTAACCAACTTGAGTTGACTTCTGTTAAATATAACCAAATGATTTTAAGACATTTATGCAGTTGGGCTGTAAATTCCCAACAGGCAGGAACATTTAAATCTTTTATAGTCACCTTAGCACCAAGAACAACGCCACGGACACAGAAGTTATGTAACAAATATGGGCTTGGTGCGGTGGCTCACACCTGTAATCCCAGCACTTTGGGAGGCCGAGGCAGGCGGATCATGAGGTCAGGAGATCAAGACCATCTTGGCTAACACGGTGAAACCCTGTCTCTACTAAAAATGCAAAAAATTATCAGGGAGTGGTGGTGGGCACCTGTAGTCCCAGCTACTCAGTAGGCTGAGGCAGGAGAATGGCATGAACCCAGGAGGCGGAGCTTGCAGTGAGCCGAGATCGCGCCACTGCACTCCAGCCTGGGCGACAGAGCTAGACTCTGTCTCAAAAAAAAAAAATACCTTTTTACCTAAAAACTACTATGGACAGGGCATGGGAACACTAAGGCCAGAGGATCACTCGAACCCAGGAGGTCAAGGCTGGCTGCAGTGAGCTATGATTGTACCACTGCACTACAGCCTGATTGATAGAGTGAGTCCCTGTCTCAAAAAACAAAAAATATGGCCAGGTGTGGTGGCTCACACCTGTAATCCCAGCACTCTGAGAGGCCGAGGTGGGCAGATCACTTGAGGTCAGGTGTTCAAGACCAGTCTGGCCAACATGGTGAAACTCCATCTATACCAAAAAAATATAAAAATTAGCTGAGTGTAGTGGCACACACCTGTAGTCCCAGCTATTCAGGAAGCTGAAGTGGAAGAATCACTTGAACCTGGGAGGCAGAGGCTGCAGTGAACTGAGATCACACCACTGCACTCCAGCCTGGGCAAGAGTGAGACTCCATTTCAAAAAAAAAATAGTAATACAAATAAAAATTAAAAATATGACCATTGTAAAGAAGAATATGAAAGTATTTTACAAATTACTTAGAACTATGAGTTTCTTTTCATTGTACTGAGTACGGCAAATGCAAGAAAGCTCTTATTTGAGTTTTCTGTTTCTCAGAAAAACTTGTTTCTCAAAACCTCAAAGATCAAGTGTAATAAAATCTGATATTGGCCCAAACACCAACTTGTTGTATAACTTTAAGCAAGTCATTTGATCAATCTGAGACTCAACTTCCTCACTGGTAACAAAAGGTTATTTAACTAAACCAGAGTTCCTAAACTTTGGCACTACTTACACTTTGGGCCAAATAATTCTTTATTTTCAGAGGTTGTCCTGTGCACTGCAGGAGGTTTAGAAACATCCCTGGCTTCTACCCAGGATCCTTGCTTTTCACTTACACTGTTGCCTCTACCTGGAAATCTCTTTCTTCCTGTAGTTGCATGGGTTGCTCTCTTACCTCGTTTTTGCCACCTTTTTAGCAAAGCCTTCCTTGTTCATCCTTTTAAAAATTGCAACAGGCCAGGCGCGATGGCTCACACCTGTAATCCCAACACTTTGGGAAGCCGAGGCGGGCGGATCACAAGGTCAGGAGATAGAGCCCATCCTGGCCAATATGGTGAAAAGAAGAGGGACTCCCTGTGAATTAAGCATGGTGCCCCTGGCTATCCCTGAGGAAATCTATGTGGCCACAGCCTCCTTTCTTCTTAAAGGGGTATCCTGTGAAACTCCGTCTCTACTAAAATACAAAAAAATTAGCTGGGCGTAGTGGCGCGCGTCTGTAGTCCCAGCTACTCGGGAAGTTGAGGCAGGAGAACCGCTTGAACCTGGGAGGCTGAGGTTGCAGTGAGCCGAGATCGCACCACTGCACTCCAGCCTGGCAACAGAGCAAGACTCCGTCTCAAGAAAAAAAAAACAAAAAAACAAAAAACGGGCGGGATGGCTCGTCTGTAGTCCCAGCACTTTCGGAGGCTGAGGCAGAAGGATCGCTTGAGCCCAGGAGTTCGAAACCGCGTCCCTACTAAAAATACAAAAAATTAGTCGGGTGTAATGGAGCACGCCTGTAGTGCCAGCTGTGGGGAGGCTGAGGTGTGAGGATCGCTTGAGCCCTAAGGTCCAGGCTGCAGTGAGCCATGATCACACCACTGCATTCCAGTCTGGGCCACAGAGTGAGAATATCTCTCAAATTTAAAAAAATTAAAAAAAAAAAAACTACAACTGTACTACCCCCACTGTACACTCCCTAGCACCCCTTCCTGCTCTATTTTTTCACCATAGCATTTATCAGCACCTGACACAATATTACCCACGCACAAAAACACTATGAAAAGAGAGATTTTTGTCCATTTTACGGAGAGGCGCTCAATTTTTTTTTTTTGCTGGAAGTAGGAATCAACTTACATACTCCTCTCTCCACCTCGGTTTTATTTATTTATTTATTTATTTATTTATTTATTTATTTATTTATTTATTTATTTATTTATTTAATTTTTAAGACGGAGTCTCACTCTGTCGCCCAGGCTGGAGTGCAGTGGCGCGATCTCGGCTCACAGCAGCCTCCGTCTCACGGGTTCAAGCAATTATCCTGCCTCAGCCTTCCGAGAAGCTGGGTTAACAGGCGCGCACCACTACGCCCGGCTGATTTTCGTATTTTTGGTAGAGACGGGGTCTCACCATGTTGGCCAGGATGGTCTCGAACTCCTGACGTCAAATGATCCACCTGTCTCAGCCTCCCAAAGTACTGGGATTACAGCCGTGAGCCACCGTGTCCGGCTCTCCACCTCGATTTTAGAAACGCCAGAGAAATAACAAATACGATATCCAAGTATTAAGTAGAGTTAACAGACATCAGTTCCTGGTTCATCAGCTAGCAAGAAAGAACAAAGCCTCTACGACAGGCACGCCTTAAGCGTGGCTCTCTTTTAGAAAAGGACTTTCCCTTCAGGACAGCACATGGACAGCCCCTAGAGACTGATCAGTCTGGCTCCAGGGCCCCCGTGGACTCTTCCCGCTCAAACTCACCGCCATTGCACCGCCCAGCCGACTGTACAAATCCACGACAATGACCCTGGCGACCTCCACAAAGGAGTGGTTACAACCTTTCCCCTCCCTCTCGAGGATGCCAGGCCCCCCACGAAACTAAAGCACACGCTTCACACCTGCTGAGGCAATCATCCGGCTCCTTACCAACTAAGGCCCAGGCATCTCACAGCCCGCCGGGAAGTGTAGTTCGCAGACCACTCGAGCAGAGGCACAGCAGGCGCTTACTGACTACAATTCCCAGAGAAAAACGGGTTATCGGAAGTCTACCCGATAGGCCCACTCAGAGAGGAACCGGCAGTGACGTCACTGGAATGCTGAACTACAAAGTCCATGATGCAGTGTGGGATCTTAGAACATCGCGAGTATGCCCTGGTTAGGTTGGAGTGCCCTGGCCATCAACTTTTTCACCCGGTAGAGCTGGTTGCCTATCGGGATGCCGGGATACTCAGTTAATTACTATTCGGTGACTGAGGCGCTACTTATGGCTTGCCACTATGCAAAGATATTTATTACTGTCGGTGGCATTCAACAGCCCAGCATTTAGACATTGTATAACCGCGTATTAACAATCTGCTTTTTTTGACAGCCCGCTGCGCTCGCCTCGCCGCCCCGCGTCCAGCTCGCCCAGCGTCCGCCGCGCCTCGGCCAAG
>NW_012122932.1:306087-319773 GCF_000951035.1 Colobus angolensis palliatus
ACCCTTAGCAAATGTAAAAATAAAATCTAACTCCCATTTGACAAGCTGAGAAAGGAAAGTTAAATACCAGATAAGCTTTTGATTTTTGTATTGTTTGCATCCCTTTGCCCTCAATAAATAAAGTTCTTTTTTAGTTCCGAAAAAAAAAAAAAAATCTGCTTTTTGTTATTGTTGTTGTTTTTGAGACGCAGTATCGCTCTGTCGCCCAGGCTGGAGTGCAGCGGCGCGATCTCGGCTCACTGCAACTTCCGCCTCCCGGGTTCAAGCGATTCTCCTGCCCCAGCCTCCTTAGTAGCTGGGAGTACAGGCGCGCGCCACCGCACCCAGCTAATTTTTGTATTTTCAGTAGAAGTGGGATTTCACCATGTTGGCCAGGATGGTCTCGATCTCTTGACCTCGTGATCCGCCCGCCTCGGCCTCCCAAAGTGTTGGGATTACAGGCGTGAGCCACCGTACCCGGCCAACAATCTCCGTTTTTAAGCGAGAGACTGAAAGCCTACCTGGTCCCATTGCCTGGCTCAGACTGTTTAGACTGTTACCAAACAGGGCCAGGCGCGGTGGCCATAATACCATTATTTTGGGAGGCCAAAGTAGGTGGATGACCTGAGGTCAGGAGTTTGAGACCAGCCTGGCCAACATGGTGAAACCCCGTCTCTACTAAAAATAGAAAAATTAGCTGGGTATGGTGGCGTGCACCTGTAGTCCCAGCTACTCGGGAAGCTGAGGCAGGAGAACTGCTTGAACCCAGGAGGTGGAGGGTGCACTGAGTCGAGATGGCACCACTGCACTCCATCCTGGGCGACAGAGTGAGAGTCCATCTCAAGAAAAAAAAAAGACTGGCAGGGCACCGTGGCTCACACCTGTAATTTCAGCACTTTGAGAGCCAAGTGGGGGGCAGATCATGAGGTCAGGCGTTCACCTGGCCAAGACGGTGAAACCCCCTCTCTACTAAAAATACAAAAAATTATCCGGGCGTGGTGGCGGCGGGCGCCTGTATTCCCAGCTACTCGGAAGGCTGAGGCAGGAGAATGGCGAGAACCCGGGAGGCAGAACTTGCAGTGAGCTGAGATCGCGCCACTGCACTCCAGCTTGGTGAAAGAGCAAGACTCAGTCTAAAAAACAACAAAAAAGAAAAAGACAGGCACAGCTGGGCACGGTGGGCTACACCTGTAATCCCAGCACTTTGAGAGTCCGAGGCAGGTGGGTCACCTGAAGTCAGTAGTTTGAGACCAGCCTGACCAATATGGTGAAACCATAGTCTCTGCTAAAAGTACAAAAATTAGCCGGGCATGGTGGAACGTGCCTGTAGTCCTAGCTACAGCTCTGAGACAGAAGAATCGCTTGAACCCAGGAGGCGGAGGTTGCAGTGAGCTGAGATCGCAACACTGCACTCCAGTCTGGGCGACAGAGTGAGACTCGAAAAAGACAGGCACTGCCACACCCTTCAGAGAGCTTCCAGTCTAGTGGAAGGGACAGACATTAAACCAGTGAGAGCAATGGGAGGCCATCAAAGGATTTTAAGCAAGGAAGGGACATGGTCCTATTTGTATTTTCTTTTTTTTTTTTTGAGACAGAGTTCGAGCAATTCTCCTGCCTCAGCCTCCTGAGTAGCTAGGATTACAGGTGCTTGCTACCACGCCTGGCTAATTTTTGTCTTTTTAGTAGAGATGGGTTTTCACCGTGTTGGCCAGGCTGGTCTCGAACTCCTGACCTCAAATGATGCACCAACCTCGGCCTCCCGAAGTGCTGGGATTATAGGCATCAGCCACCGTGCCTGACCCCTATTTGTATTTTATAAAAATCATTCTGAGGAAGAATGGAAAAGAGCAAAAGTGGAAACAAAACGGTATTGCAATTGTCCTGGTGAAATGTGATGGGGTCTTGGACTATGGTGATGACAGTAAAGATAGAGAAAGGTAGACAGATTCAAGAGATACTTAGAAAATAAATGTGTTACAGCTTAGTAACATGGCTTTTTAATTGGGAATTGTCAATTATTTGCTAGCCTATGTAAAATGCCCTCTAGGTAAATGAATTTAGAAAGGTGTCATAGTGGATAAGAGCTTAGGCTGTGATTCAGACAGAGATCATCATTTACTAGCCTGGTGACCTCAGGCAATTCAGCTAACCACTCTGTGAAATAGGGATAATAATAATGTGTAACTCATAGGATTACTATGAGGATTAAAGAAATAATATGTGTATAAACTCTGTTTATGTATATGTGTATGTCTGGCATATAGTAAGCATTTTAAAATGTCAGCTATTTTTAACATTTGTCTATAAACATTAGTCTGATTAAAATGGAAAAAGCTTACCTGTGCCCCATAATAATCTCTTCCCTGGCTTAACTGAGCTAATTACCACAATGTAATTGTGTGTTATACCTTTTACAACTTTCAAACCATATCGCATTCATTCTTCAAAACCTCACAACAAAACTCAATTCCTCCCTGATTTATTTATTTTTAATTTTTTTTTTTTCCAAGATGGGGTCTCGCTCTATATCACCCAGGCTGCAGTGCAGTGGCACAATCTTGACTCACTACAGCCTCCGCCTCCCGGGTTTAAACAATTCTCCCACCTCAGCCTCCTGAGTAGCTGGGATTACAGGGGCGTGCCATTATGCCCAGCTAATTTTTGCATTTTTAGTAGAGACAGGGTTTCACCATGTTGGTCAGGCTGGTCTTGAACTGCTAACTGTGATCCACCTGCCTTGGCCTCCCAAAGTGCTGGGATTATAGGCATGAGCCACCATGCCCAGCCTCCGCCAATTTATTTATTTTATTTTATTGATACGGAGTTTCGTTCTTGTTGCCCAGGCTGGAGTGCAATTGCACGATCTTGGCTCACCGCAACCTCCGCCTCCCGGGTTCAAGTGATTCTCCTGCCTCAGCCTCCTGAGTAGCTGGAATTATAGGCATGTGCCACCACACCCAGCTAATTCTGTATTTTCAGTAGAGACAGGGTTTCTCCAGGTTAGTCAGGCTGGTCTTGAACTCCCGACCTCAGGTGATCCACCTGCCTCGGCCTGACATTACAGGCATGAGCCACTGTGCCGGGCCCCCCATTTTTCTTAAACCCAACCCACTGGTCGCTCTGCTCAATTTGGTAATTTGTCAGCATTTCTAAATTTAGATCCGTAAGGCTATAATTAGTTTTAGCTTGTCTCTGAGTCCTTTTGTATTTGTTTTTCGTGCATATTTACCTAGCTTCCCTACCTTCAGATAACAAGGTTCTCTGAGGAAAAAACTGTGGGAACTTCTTTATATGCTTCTGCTCCTAAGAGGTGTATGGCATTCAATGAATAGCGTTATTTCCCTACCCTTTTAGGGACTTTTTGTTTTTCAATGTTTTTTTCATCTACATCTGTGTTCTGCCTTTACCTGTATGCTTCCTGAATGGCAAACAGATTTCTTTTTTAATTGATACAAGCGAAGAGTAGAAGAATAAAGAGAAGAAGGTCGATTTTTTTTTTAGACGGAGTCTCGCTCTGTCGCAGACTGGAGTACAGTGGCGTGATCTCGGCTCACAACAAGCTCCGCCTCCCAGGTTCACGCCATTCTCCTGCCTCAGCCTCCCGAGTAGCTGGGACTACAGGCGCCTGCCACCATGCCCGGCTAATTTTTTGTATTTTTAGTAGAGACGGGGTTTCACCGTGTTAGCCAAGATTGTCTCGATCTCCTGACCTCGTGATCCGCCCTCCTTGGCCTCCCAAAGTGCTAGGAATACAGGTGTGAGCCACCACGCCTGGCCCGAAAGTAGCATTTTTTAGGACTTACCGGTTTAGCTGATGATGGGGTCGCTCTGCATGCAACTTCAGACAAAGCTAATGGGTCAGCAGAGGAAGGCAGGGTCAGGGTGCTGTGGTGGTTGCATTCACGGGCTTTGGAGTCAGATGACTGGGTTTGCATTGATGCTGTGTCCCAGGCTAGCTCTATGGCTTTAGGCGAGTTCCTTCAACCCTGGGACCTCTGGATTATCATGGAAATCAGGAGATAATGATAATACCTACTTCTTAGGCTTGCTATGAGAATAAAAGGAGCTAAGCCAAGGTGATTAGCCCAGTGCCTAGAATGTGGTAAGTGCTCAGGAAATATTAAGCTGGAAGGAAGGAAGGAAGGAAGGAAGGAAGGAAGGAAGGAAGGAAGGAAGGAAGGAAGGAAGGAAGGAAGGAAGGAAGGGAGGGAGAGAGGGAGGGAGGGAGGGAAGAAGGAAGGAAGAGAGGGAGGGAAGAGGGGAAAGGTTAAAACTATGGGAAGCCAGTTTGGTCAGTTAATTAATGAAAATTCTAAATCTAATTTACATGAGCTAGGAACAAGAACAAGTAACCATGATAATTAGGTAAACTGCCTTTTTATTTAGATAAATGTAACCAAATTAAAGAAGTTATACTTCTCAGTTGCCAAATTTTTGAGAAATCCCTGTTTTCTAGATTTCTTCTAAAGTGATATATTTGTAACTCCCAGAAATTAAAAATCCCTAACTCATGCTATACTACTCCAGCCTTAGGACCCACAAGATTCAGCCTGCCATCTCATCAACATTCCACAGAGGATGGAAGGCTGTGTCATGGGCTCATATGCGAAACGTGACACCTGAGTCATCAAAACACAGCTTGTGGTTTCTAAATAGCCAACCTACCCACCACTACTGTTAATGTCTCCACCATTAGCATCACCATTATGGAGCAGTCCAAAGGCTCTACAAGAAATGGAAGGAAGAAAGGAAAGAAGGGAAGGAGAAAGGGAAAGAGGGAAACAGGAAGGAAAAGAGGAAAAGAAGGAAGAAAAGAAGGGAGAAAAAGAAACAGGTAGGACGGGTTCGGTGGCTCACACCTGTAATCCCAGCACTTTGGGAGGCTGAGGCGGGTGGATCACCTGAGGTCAGGAGTTCGAGACATGCCTGGCCAACATGGTGAAACCCTGTCTCTACAAAAAATACAAAAATTAGCCAAGCATGGGAGCACATACCTGTAATCCCAGCTACTTGGGAGGCTGAGGCAGGAGAATCGCTTGAACCTGAAAGGCAGAGGTTGCAGTGAGCCGAGATCACACCATTGCACTCCAGCCTGGGCAACGATAGTGAAATTCTGTCTTAAAAAAAAAAAAGGCAGCCAATCATATATTATAAAGATTCTAATCTCATTGATTTTTTTTAGAATTTATTTTTGTGCCGGGCGCGGTGGCTCACGCCTGTAATCCCAGCACTTTGGGAGGCCGAGGCGGGCGGATCACAAGGTCAGGAGATCGAGACCACGGTGAAACCCCGTCTCTACTAAAAATACAAAAAAATTAGTCGGGTGCGGTGGCGGGCACCTGTAGTCCCAGCTACTCAGGAGGCTGAGGCAGGAGAATGGCGTGAACCCGGGAGGCAGAGCTTGCAGTGAGCCGAGATCACGCCACTGCACTCCAGCCTGGGTGACAGAGCGAGACTCTGTCTCAAAAAAAAAAAGAATTTATTTTTGTGCATTTACAAGGTTTAAGATGCCTGTCTGTATTGTATCAATGAGATTAGGCTGGTCTAAACTATATGAACTGGAGAAGCAACCATGGTCATACCCTTTTTTTTCCTAATAATTGGTCAGATCCCTAATATCTTATTAGCCAGAAGTCTAGTATCTTCCTCTAGATCCTATTTCATATAGAGTCTGAGACTGTGAATTCTGGAGTGGGATTGCCTGACTTTGAATCATGAATCCCGCCCCCATCCATAACTTGTTGTGTGACCTTGACCTGTCTGCACCTGTAGCATGGTGATAATCATGGTACTCATCTAGTAATCATCTCTAGTAAATAGATGATTATATTATATTATCTATTAAATATTTATTAATCATCTTTTTTTTTTTGAGACAAGGTCTTACTCTGTCACCTAGAATGGTGTGCAGTGGGATGATCATGACTTACTGCAGTCCTGACCTCCCAGCCTCAAGCAATTCTCCCACTTTAGCCTCCCAAGTAGCTAGGACTACAGGTGAACACTACCATGCCCAGGTGGTTTTTTAATGTTTTGTAGAAACAGGATCTCAACTATGTTGCCCAGGCTGGTCTCGAACGTCTGTTCTCAAGTGATCCTCCCACCTCAGCCTCTCAAAGTTCTGGGATTACAGGTGTGACCATTGTGCCCTGCCAAGCTTCCATTATATCCTAGGGATCTCTTTCTCAGTGCTATAGATAAAACTTAACAAAGAAGGCCAGGCGCGGTGGCTCATGCCTGTAATCCCAACACTCTGAGAGGCTGAGACAGGCAGATCACTGGAGGTCAGGAGTTCGAGACCAGCCTGACCAACATGGTGAAACCCCGTCTCTCTAAAAATACAAAAATTAGCCAGGTGTTGTGGTGCATGTCTGTAATCCCAACTACTTGGAAGGCTGAGGCAGGAGAATCACTTAAACCAGGAGGCGGAGGTCGTGGTGAGCAGAGATTGCGCCACTGCACTCCAGCGTGGCCGACAGAAAGAGACTCCATCTCAAAACAAAACAAAACAAAACAAAAAAACAAACTTAACAAAGAACACAAAATTCCTGATCTCATGAAAATTTATATTCTATGTGGGGTGGGGCAGAGGGAGCACAAATAAATGAAAAAAACATTTTATATAGTGAGATATGCTATGAAGAAGATAAAGCAGGATAATGCAATAGAGAGTAACTAGGGGAGGGAAGTGAGGTGACAGTTTAGGTTGGATGGTCAAGGTCATCCCAAAGAGGTGATACTTGAGCTGAGAAAAAAAAGTCAGGCACACAAAGATATGTGTAAAATAGTTCCAGGCAGGAGAACTAGCAAGTGCAAAGGTATGAAGTGGGAAAGAACCTAGTTTTTTTGTTTGTTTTTTTGAGACCGGGTCTCACTCTGCTACCCAGGCTGGAGTGCAACGGTGCAGTCATGGCTCACTGCAGCCTTGATTTCCTGGTCTCAAGCAATCCTCTTGCCTCAGCCTCCCAAGTTAACTTAAAATGTTTGAAAAACCAAATATGCTTTTCTCCTCATACCGCTCTTTGCAAACATCCAGCATCACCTTCTCACATTCTACTGGATAGCTTCTTCACTCACTGACAGCATAGAAGCAATCAATACACAACTTTCATGATTTCCTTTTACTACATCTGCTATCACACCTCTATCCACTAATATGTGCTCTTTTTGTCACTTACAGTGAACAACAATTAGGGTTCCTATTAAGACCTATGCTCCATTTGTACATTAGACCCCATTGTCTTTTGCCCACTAGGAGATTTTATTCCTACAGTTTCTCATATCACCTCTTGCATCATCAGATTTTTTCTCTCTAGATCATACTTGTCTGCATTCACACATATCTTCTAACCTAATGCAAGCAGACAAGCAAGCAAAACCAAACTGAACAAAATGCCAACAAACCCTATCCTTTGCCCTATTCCACAATACCCTTCCAGTACTATCCAGTACCTTCATTGCTCTACTCCCCTTTACAGTAAAGCTCTTTAGGAGAACTGCCACGCTTTCTCTAATTCATGTTCTCCATTTTTCTCCTCAACTTTTTATTTTATTTTGTTTATTTTATTTATTTAAATCATTTTGAGATGAGGTCTTATTCTGTAGCTTAGGCTGGAGTGCAGTGGCGACATCACTACAACCTCAAACTCCCGGGCTCAAGTGATCCCCCCCACTTCAGCCTCACAAGTAGCTGGGACTACAGGCGTGCACCATCCGGCTAATTTTGTTATTTTTTGTACAGATGAGGATCTCAATATATTGCCCAGGCTGGTCTCAAACTCGTCAACTCAAGCAGTCCTCCTGCCTCAGCCTCCCAAAGTGCTAGGATTACAGATGTGAGCCACCATGCCCAGTCTCTCCTCAACCTTTTATTTATTTTTCATTTTTATTTTTTTTAGAGGGAGTCTTACTTTGTCGTCCAGGCTGGAGTGTGGTGGCGTGATCTCAGCTCACTGCAACCTGCAGCCCCCCGGGTTCAAGCGAGTCTCCTGCCTTAGCCTCCTGAGTAGCTGGGATTACAGGCATGTGCCACCATGCCTGGCTAATTTTTGTATTTTTAGAAGAGACGGGGTTTCACCATGTTGGCCAGGCTGGTCTCGAACTCCTGACCTTGTGATCCTCCTGCGTTGGCCCCCCAAAGTGCTGGATTACAGGCATGAGCCACCGCATCCAGTCTTCCTCAACCTTTTACCTGCTGTACTCCATGGAATTGTCCAGATCATCACTGACCTCCATGCTGCCAAGTCCAATGGCCAATTCTCTGTTCTCATCTTATTTGACCTATGAACTACGTTTGACATATTTGAAAACTCCTTTCTTGAAACATATTTCTTCACCCTCTATTCTTTCCTGATTTATTGGCCATACCTCTTCAATTTACTTAATATTCCTCACCTTTTCTCTAATGGCCCTTCCTTTCTAGACATACTCATATGCTAAGTGATCTTATCCAGGCCAATGGCTTTAAACACAATTTACATGCTGATGAGTCCCCAATTTTAACTACAGGCCCAACCCCTCTCATGAACTTCAGACTTAAGATCCAACCCTCTACTTGACATCTCCACTTGAATTTTTATATTAGTTATCTATTGCTGCCTAATGAATTAGCCCAAAATTTAGTGGCTAAAAACAATAATAACCAGAGCTGGGCATGGTGGCTCACGCCTGTAATCCCAGCACTTTGGGAGGCCAAGGCAGGTGAATCACCTGATGTCAGGAGTTTGAGACCAGCCTGGCCAAAATGGTGAAACCCCGTCTCTATTAAAAATACAAAAATTAGCCAGGTGTGGTGGCGTGTACCTGTACTCCCAGCTACTTGGGAGGCTGAGGCAGGAGAATCGCTTGAACCCAGGAGGCAGAGGTTGCAGTGAGCCAAGATTGCGCCATTGCACTCCAGCCTGGGCAGCAAGAGCAAAACTGTCTCAAAAACAATAATAATAATAATAACCATTTTTTAAGAGATGGGGGGTCTCACTATGTTGCCCAGGCTAGACTCAAACTCCTGGGTTCAAGAAATCCTCCCACCTCAGCTTCACAAGTTGGTGGGACTATAGGCACATGCCACTGCCCCTGGCAATATAACAATTTATTATCTCTCAGTTTCTGTAGGTTACAGGTTTTGGAGCAGTTTGGTTGGGTGGTTCTGGTTTAGGAGTTTTCATGAGATTGTATTCAGATTTTAGCTAGGAAAACATTTATCTGAAGCTTTGGCTGGGGCTGGAGGGTCTTCTTCCTATATGGCTCCCTCACGAGGCTGGAAAGCTAGTCCTTGCTGTTGGAAAGAGGTCTCAGTTCGCTCATTGTGGGCCTCTGGATTTCTTGAGAGCCTTGCAATATGGCGACTGTCTGAGAGCCTTGCAATATGGCGACTGTCTTTCCTAGAACAAGAGATCCAAGAGAGAAGTTATGATCCCTAAGCCAGTGTGGGAGGAGAGTACAAGTGAATGTGAATAATAAGAGGTAAAAATAATTGTGGGCCATCTTGAGACTGGCTACCACAATGTCTAAAAGCCATTTCATACTTCTCATGTTCAAAACTGAATTCTGGGTCTATCAGCTGTTTGCTGAATCTGTTCCTCCCTCGTTTTTCCCAATCTCAAGCCAGTGCTCAGGCCAAACACTTTGATGTCATTCTTGATTCCTCTTTGTCTTTCATATCCACAATCTACCAGCCAAACTTGTGGACTCTACTCTCAAAATATACCCAAAATCCAACTTCTCACTATGAGTCTAGTCCAAACCATCATCATCACTTGCTTGGATTAATATAGTAGCCTCCTAACTTGTTTTCGTACCTCCTCTTTTGCCCCCTTCAGTCTGATACCCATAAAGCAGCCACAGTGACCCCATCAAAGCAAAAGAAAACAAAAAACAAACAAAAAACAGCGGAGGAGATTATTTCATCCCTCTATTTGAAAACTTCAGTGTCTGGCCAGGCACTGTGGCTCACACCTGTAATCCCACCACTGGGAGGCCAAGGCAGGCAGATCATGAGGTCAGGAGTTCAAGACCAGACTGGCCAACATGGTGAAACCCCATCTCTACTAAAAATACAAAAATTAGCCGGTCATGGTGGTGGGCACCTGTAATCCCAGCTACTCAGGAGGCTGAGGCAGGAGAATGGCGTGAACCCGGGAGGTGGAGCTTGCAGTGAGCCGAGATTGCGCCACTGCACTCCAGCCTGGGCAACAGAGTGAGACTCGGTCTCAAAAAAAAAAAAAAATTAATCTTGTTTGTACCCTAATGGAAGAGGAGCAACAATTAACAGTAGAAACAGTAGCCAACACCACAGACATTTCAACTGGTTCCACTTACACAATTCTAACTGGAAATTAAAGTTGAGCAAACTTTCCACTAAATGGGTGCCAAAACTGCTGCAACCAGATCAGCTGCAGACAAGAGTAGCTTTCATTGGAAATTTTGAAGTGAGATCACAATCCTGAAGCATTTCTTCAAAGAATTGTAACAGGAGATGAAACAGGGCTTTAGGAGTACAATCCTGAAGACAAAACACAATCAAAACAATAGCTACCGAAAAATAGCAGTGGGCTAGTCAAAGCAAAAGCAGACTGGTCAGCAGTAGAGGTCACGGCAACATATTTTTTTTGGATTTTCAAGGCATTTTGCTCAAGGGCTAAAGAATGATAACATATGCTTATTATGAGAGTGTTTTGAGAAAATGAGCTGAAGCTTCAGCAGAAACACATCTGTGAAAGTTACACCAGAGATTCCTTCTCCATCTTGGCAATGCTCCTGCTCATTAATCTCATCAAACAGCCAGGTGTGGTGGCTCACACCTGCAATCCCAGCACTTTGGGACGCCGAGGAGGGCGGATCACGAGGTCAGGACATCAAGACCATCCTGGCTAACACGGTGAAACTCCATCTCTACTAAAAATACAAAAATTAGCCGGTCATGGTGGTGGGCACCTGTAATCCCAGCTACTCAGGAGACTGAGGCAGAATTATTTGAACCCGGGAGGCAGAGGTTGCAGTGAGCCAAGATTTTGCCATTGCACTCCAGCCTGGGTGATGGGGTGAGACTCCGTCTCAAAAAACAAAAAACAAAACCCTTCAGTGTCTTCCAATTTCAGAAGTAATTTTTTGTTGTTGTTGAGACAAGATCTTGCTCTATCACCCAGCCTAGGCATGGTGCAATCACAACTCACAGCAGCCTTGACTTCCCAATCTGATGTGATCCTTCTATTTCAGCCTCCTGAGTAGCTGGGACCACAGGCACACACCATCATGCCTGGCTAGTCTTTTTCATTTTTTGTAGAGATGGGGTCCTGCTATGTTGCTCAGACTGGTCTCAAACTCCTGGACTCAAGTGATTCTTCTGCCTTGGCCTCCTAAAATACAGGGATTACGAATGTGAGCCGCTGCACCTGGCCAACAAGTAAAATCTGAAGTCCTTACCATGACGCAGTCCTTCTTGATCCGGCCTCTAACTACCTCTTTCACTCATCTACCATCAGTTTCTTCCTGGTTCACTCTGCTCCAGCCCCACTGCCTCTTTCCTTTCCTCAAACGTGCCACGTCAGCTCCTGCCTCAGGGTCTTTGCACTTCCCTGGAAAGCCCCTGTCCCAGATATCTGCACGGCTAACACACACACTACCTTCAAGCCACTGCTCAGTCCTTTTACGTTCCCCATAACTCTCGATCTCCTCATTTTGCCCCATTTTCCTTCTTAGAATGTATCCCACCTGACATATTATATTGTTATGTATTTGTCATTATTATCTTGCTACTAAAATAGATCTCCAACAGAATGCCTATTTTCTTCATTGCTGTATCCCCAGGGCCTATAATAGTGTTCTACTTATGATAGATTTTCAATCAATATTGCGTGAAGGTAAGGAAGGCTGAATGCAGGAACTGAAAGAGGCTAATTTATGTAAAGTTGCATGGCAGAGTGCCTGGCACACAGGAGTATGAGTTATTTTTATTTGATATGTCTAAATCACAAGGGGATTATTTAATCCAAAGACGAGTGGATGGTTTTAAACATCAGAGTGGACTCTTCTGACATCAGAGGGATAACCAGATGGAATGAGAGTCTTGTCAGTCCACTACTGCTGTTTTCTATTCCCCCCTTCCCCAACAGTCACTACTGACATGGAGCTTTCCACATTTCTCCTGGATGCTTATCTAATCTACAAGGATGTCAGATCTGGGTCTCCACACAGGCCCAATGGGAACACATAAAGATCTTGGGGAATTGGGGCAAGGACTATTTCCAGTAACCACACACCCAAAGATGCTATTCTCAATCTTTTCTCCCTGGTGACACTGCTCTTAACATGTGAAGCAATATTTTTGTCTTACGGGGTCTCGCTCTGTCACTCAGGCTGAAGCGCAGTGGCATTATCTCAGCTCACAGCATCTACGACCTCCCGCCTTAAGTGATGCTTTCACCTCAGCCTCCTGAGTAGCTGGGACTACAGGCATTCGCCACCACACCTGGCAAATGTTTACATTTTTTGTAGAGATGGTGTCTCACTATCTTGCCCAGGTTGGTCTTGAACTCCTAGGCTCAAGAGATCCTCTTGCCTTAGCCTCCCAAAGTGCTGGGATTACAGACTTGAGCCACTGTGGTCGTGTGAAGCAACTTTGTATTTATTTATTTATATGAGGCAGGTTCTTTCTCTGTCACCCAAGCCAGAATACAGTGGCATAAACACGGCTCACTGCAGCCTCGACCTCCTGGGCAATTCTCCCACCTCATTTTTTGTAGAGACAGGGTCTCACCATGTTGCCTAGGCTGGTCTTGAACTCCTGGGCTCAAGTGATCTTTCCACTCAGCCACCCAAATTGCTTGGATTATAAGCATGAGCCACCATGCTTGGCTTGAAGCAACATTCTGGCTTTTTTTTTTTTCCCTCGACAGAGTCTTGCTCTGTTGTCCAGGCTGGAGTGCAGTGGTGTGATATTGGCTCACTGCAACCTCTGCCTCCCAGGTTCAAGCAATTCTCCTACCTCAGCCTCCCAAGTAGTTGGGACTACAGGCGTGTGCCACTGTGCCCAGCTTATTTTTGTATTTTTAGCAGAGACAGGGTTTCACCATGTTGGCCAGGCCAGTCTCAAACTCCTGATCTCAAGCGATCTGCCTGCCTCAGCCTTGCAAAGTGCTGGGATTACAGGCGTGAGCCACCGTGCCCAGCCTTAAAGCAACTTTTTAAAAAATTGAGATACTTCTAGAGTCATATGCAATTGTAAGATGTAATGTAGAGAGAACCCTCACACACTCTTCCCAGTTTCCTCCAATGGTAGCATTTATTTTTTTGACACAAAGTTTTGCTTTGTTGCCCTGGCTGGTCTCAAACTCCTGGACTCAAGAGATCCTCCTACCTCAGCTTCCTGAGTAGCTGGAATCGCAGGCACCAGCCAATGGTAACTTTTTGCAAAACTGTAGTATAATTTCAAGACCAGAATATTGACATTGATACATGTTTTGTGTTCATTTGTGTGTGTGTGTGTGTGTGTGTGTGTGTGTATGTGTCTGCACATAAGCCTTTAGAAGATGCACACACACACGAAATCTTCAAAAAGTTTATGGAAAATGTGTAGTATGAAAAAACTATGCATGGATTTCAAATTTTTTTTTTTTTTTGAGTCGGAGTCTTGCTCTGTCGCCCGGGCTGGAGTGCAGTGGCCGCATCTCAGCTCACTGTAAGCTCCACCTCCCGGGTTTACGCCATTCT
>NW_012122932.1:322343-322661 GCF_000951035.1 Colobus angolensis palliatus
TGAGCCACTGCGCCTGGCCTTTTTATTCTTTTAATTGCCCTTTTCCATGAACTTTTTGAGGTCCCTTCTTCTGTGCATATGTATGTAAGTTTAGTTCTATTTTTTTCTTTTTTTTAACCCAGCCATCAACTTGACTTTATATATGTTTAGTTCTGTTCAGCTTACCATCCTGTAGTTCCTGTATCCACCATCACAGTCAAGAATCAAAACAGTTCCAACACCAAAAGTGTCCCTCATATTGTACTTTTTTTTTTGAGACAGAGTCTCGCTCTGTCGCCCAGGCTGGAGTGCAGTGGCCGGATCTCAGCTCACTGCAAG
>NW_012122932.1:324186-326511 GCF_000951035.1 Colobus angolensis palliatus
TTTTTTTTTGAGACGGAGTCTCCCTCTGTCACCAAAGCTGGAGTGCAGTGGCTCGATCTTGGCTCACTGCAACCCCTGCCGCCCGGGTTCAAGAGGTTCTCCTGCCTCAGCCTCCCGAGTAGCTGCGATTGATTACAGGCGCCCGCCACCATACCCAGCTATTTTTTTGTATTTTTAGTAGAGGCAGGATTTCACTATGTTGGCGTGATCCGCCTGCCTCGGCCTCCCAAAGCGCTGGGATTTACAGGCGTGAGTCACTGCGCCCGGCCCACGCCTGGTTAATTTTTGTATCTTTAGTAGAGACGGGGTTTCACCATATTGGCCAACCTCGTCTCAAACTCCTGACCTCAGGTGATCCACTCGCCTCGGCCTCCCAAAGTGTTGGGATTACAGGCATGAGTCACTGCGCGCCGGCCTCCCCCCTGCTTTTTTTTTGTTTTTTTTTCAGATGGAGTTTCGCTCTTGTCGCGATCTTGGCTCACTGCAACCTCCGCCTCCCGGGTTCAAGCGATGCTCCTGCTTCAGTCTCCCGAGTAGCTGGGGATTACAGACGTGCGCCACCGTGTCTGGCTAATTTTGTATTTTTAGTAGAGACCGGTTTCACCATTTTGGTCAGGTTGGTCTCGAACTCCTGACTTCAGGTGATCCACCCGCCTTGGCCTCCCAAAATGCTGGGATTACAGGCGTGAGGTACCGCGCCCGGCCTGGCCTACATTTTTAAATGGTGAAAAAAATAGTATGTGAAAATTATATAAATTTAAAATTTTATTTAATTTTTATAAATTTTTGTAATACAGCCACAATCATTCCATTTACATACTGTCCATGGTTAATTTTATGCCAAAACATTGTATGTTGGGTAGTTGCCATAGATACCTCAAGGTTTACAAAACCAAAAATATTTAGTGTCTGATCCTTTGCAGAAGTGTGCCTCTACCTGTTCTGTATATATATATGGTATGTCTGTTTATTTGAGGTTGATCCATTTCTTTTATATGAGGTGTGTGCTCATTAGGTATTTTTCAAAATGTTATTACAATGCATAACCCCATGAAACTGTTCATCTTCTTAAGAGGAGAAGCTCCGTTTTGCTCACCACTGGACTCCCAGTGCCTTACTCAGTGCTGGCAATTGCAGAGACTCAGTATATGTTACTGGGTAAACATTTTAACATCAGTGCTAAATCAGTGATTTCAAAACTCCAGAAGGAATTTCTCACCTACTAGAAAGTAAGTTGACTATATCGGTAGTTTCTAATTCTTCTTTAAAATTATTTTTTTAATCCTTCTTTGCTGATTAAAATTCTCCCTACCCGTTCCCCAACCACTGAATTTTAGATATGCAATGAAAAGATAATTAAAACCAAACTACTGGAGTCGTTTTTCTTTCTAAATAAAGCAACATTTATTAATAATACTAGCAAAATTGAAATGGCCTCAGCCTTTTACATCCGTGCGCCACGTTTTAAAAATGACGATTACTGGATTCCAAGGCATGGTTGTCAGAAACATTCTGCGTAATTAAAGCAGAGCAGCAAAAAATACAAACGTGAGTGCCGATCAACATGAGTGTGTAAAGAAAAAAAGTAAAATTTTGCATTCTGTGCAATGTGTCGAACGTGAACGTATTGCACGTTGTGTTGCAGATTTACTACAGCTGAGTCATTTCGGGACACGAGTGTGTGTTTCCAGGAAAAACGAGAGGAAGGAACCAGGCTGAGGGGCTCGCCGGGTTCCCCCAGGCACTCCCAGCAACAGACACCGGTATTCCGCGGCGGGTGGCGGCATGGTCAAAAAAAGGCGCCGCTGCCCCTTTAAGAGGCAAAGCACCTTTTCCAAGATACCATCTTGCACCAGGAGTTCACGTAAGCTCTCCACCTACCTTGCTATATCTCTCCTCCCTGACTGGGTACGGCCTGCCGGCGGGGCGAGCGAGCCTTTTCATTGGTCTTGCCCTCAGGGCTCTCTCTCTCTTATTGGTTCTCAGGCCTGCTACTCGGCACTGTCTCCCGCCCACCTCAACCTTCGGGCTAGGTTGAGTGAGGGCTCTTGGGTTAGTTCCTGTTAGGCCCTGGCCGGGGGAGTAGGTTGAAGTCTCCTAAGGTGCCCGGTGGGCTGGGGCACCGGGAGCTGTGAAGGGAACGTGAGGAGGCGGCGTAGTGGAGACCCACGGCAGGCCTGAAGAAGAGCGGCGGCCGAGCCCGCCTTCCCTGCACCATGCTCATAGAGGATGTAGATGCCCTCAAGTCCTGGCTGGCCAAGTTACTGGAGCCGATGTGAGTGAGCCGGGCTGGGCCGGGGCCGGCGAACGTGGGCGTTGGGGGCC
>NW_012122932.1:326611-331340 GCF_000951035.1 Colobus angolensis palliatus
GGCCGGGAGGTCCCGGCGACGCCTTCCCTGTAGTACTATCACCATTGTGGTGGGGCTGAGGGTGGAAGAGGAGCGCTGGGGACGGAGAGGCGCCGTGGATGTGGGACTGTGGGGGAGCAGGCAAGGACAGCGAGGGCTTTTCAAACGCAAATATCGGGGTGTTGGAAGGGGTAGCAGGGGCAGTAAGGGAATTTAAAACATTGCTGTTTGAGAACTGAGAGAGGGGTAGCAGGGCTCTTGAGGAATTTTTGAAATGTGAGTATTGGGATGTCGAAGGGAATAGCAGAATATCGTCAAGGGTTTGATAAACATTATTATTCCGGGACTGAAAGGTCTACAAGCAAAATATCGAGGGCATTTTCGGAATATGAGGGCAGAAGCGGATAGCAGGGACATTGAAACCATATAGCGATTATTGGTGAGTTCTAAGGGATCAAGAATATTGAAGGATTTGAAAAATACTATGGAGTAGATGGAAAGGATGTGTGGGATTTGAAGGGTTTTAGAAATTATTGGGGAGGTGATAAGTGTGGTAGCAAGGATATTAAGGGATTTTAAAGTATTATTGAGGACTCGATAGTACTAGGGGAACTGATGACTTAGATACATGAAGGTTGGAAAAAATAGGTTTTTGTAAGTTTAGTTGAGGGTTGAAAGGGCTACACTGGTATGCACCATTTATTGGTGGAGGAGTGTACCTAACAGCATATAGAGATTTTTAGATACAGGTGTTGGAGGAATAAAAGGAGCGGTAGAAAGAATAAGAGATTTGTAAATATTCTTGTGCGATTGAGAGGATAGTTTTGTAAATGTTTTTGTAAGATTGAGAGGACACCTGAAGATAATTGGGGTGTAGGATGAGGGACTCAAAAGAATGAGACCGGTCTTTTAAAAATATTTTGGGTAGTGTTAATAGAAATGTTCTTGGGAGGCTTGAAAGAGGTAATAGAGGTATCAACATTTTGTTTGTTTTATAACCTTTTTTTTCCGAAACAATGCCTCACTCTGTCTCCTAGGCTGGAGTGCAGTGGCTCGATCTCGGCTCACTGCAACCTCCACCTCCCGGGTTCAAGCGATTCTTCTGCCTCAGCCTCCCGAGTAGCTGGGACTACAGGCGTCCAGCACGCCCCCCTAATTTTTTGTGTTTTTAGTAGAGACAGGGTTTCGTCATGTTGGCCAGGGTGGTCTCGAACTCCTGACCTCAGGTGATCCGCTCGCCTTGGCCTTCCAAAGTGCTGGGATTACAGGCGTAAGCCACTGGACCTGGCCATGTTTGATAACCATTTTAAAGGCTAGGGTTGTGGAGTGTTTATTTGGGGGAATGGGTTATGGCTGGTTACTGGAAAGGAAAGGATAATGTTCTGCCTCCTCCTTGCCTCTGCTTATTCTCTTATTGAAGGTTAGGGCTTTCCGCTTGAAAGAAAGGGATAGAAGATGAGATGTGCAAGCTTCGATTCATTAGGTCAGACTGCATTAGTGGAAAATTGAGTGTTTTTCAGAGGTGAAGATAGGGAGTAGTTTGGGAGGTGTGTGATAAAGGGGCTTTTGGGGGACAGTGTCAAGCTACTTCCCTGTTGATGTTTCAGTGAAAATGACTTCTGAACACACTCAAAGGTTTTTTAGAAGAATATAGGTCTCTTGAATAGGGTTTTTTTCACCCCTACAATAAAGTTTTGGGCACAAAGATGGAAATGGTTTGTGGTGAAGGTGGGAAATAAAATGGATGTAGTGAAATTGACCACATTTGGGAAAAGGTTGAAAAAAGAAAAATATCTTTATGTTTAAAGTGTTCTTCATGTGGCCGGGCATGGTGGCTCACGCCTGTAATCCCAATACTTTGGGAACCCCGGGTGGGCGGATCATGAGGTCAGGAGTTCGAGACTAGCCTGGCCAATATGGTGAAACCCCGTCTCTACAGCAAAATATAAAAATTAGCCGGGTGTGGTGGGGTGTGTCTGTAGTCCCAGCTACTGGAGAGGCTGAGGCAGAAGAATCACTTGAATCCCAGGAGGTGTAGGTTTCAGTGATCTGAGATGGTGCCACTGCACTCCAGCCTGGGCAACAGAGCCAGACTCTGTCTCAAAATAATAAAAATAAGAAAAGTGTTATTCATGTTAAGATTAGAAAAGAAAAAAATACATCTCTTTATTTTGTATTCCTGCTGCTCTGATGCCTTTAAAAAAAAACCTACTTTCCGTACAAGTTTAATTTTGTTAGTAGATATCCTTTTAAGAAGTATTAAACATACATTTTATGTCTTGGATAGAAGGTAACAACTTTTAGCCTTGTAGTTACTTGCTTTTTCTTTTCTTTTTTTTCTTTTTTTAAAGTTTCCTAAGATGTTTTACTCTGAGTAATGCTTTTTGTTTTTTTTTTTTCCCCCTTAATGTTGAAAGTAGTTTGGGTGAGAGCTTCATCTTGCTTAGGCTTTTTTTTTTTTTTTTTAAAGCTACTTAGACTCATAAGTATGATCATTCTGTAATTTTCATGAGTAAAAATTATCTTTCAAAATGATTACTTGAGTTTAGTTTCTCCTTTTGAGTTATATATTCAACTTAAAGTTCACATGCTTATTTTCTTTATAAAAAATTTTGTTACTCATTTAGGGTAAAAAAAGGCTAAAATATTTATTTATTTATTTGTTTGTTTATTTGAGATGGCGTTTCGCTTTTGTTGCCCAGGCTGGAGTTTGGTGGTGCAATCTCAGGTCACTGCAACCTCTGCCTCCTGGGTTCAAGCGATTCTCCTACCCCAGCCTCACTAGTAGCTGGGATTACAGGCACTTGCCACCACGCCCGGGTGATTTTTTGTATTTTTAGTAGAGACGGGGGTTTCGCCGTGTTGGCCAGGTTGGTCTCCAGTTCTTGACCTCAGATGATCCACCCGCCTCAGCCTCCCAGAATGCTGGGATTACAGGCATGAGCCGCTGCACCTGGCCTAAAATACTTACTTTTAACTCGCCTAAGTAACGGTTTTGAATGGAGATATTAATAATAATAAAGTAAATGCAGATACCATGTATATTTTTATCCTTAGTATGTCATCGTGGGAGATTTTTTGTTTGTTTAGATATCCTAAAATGTAATAAATGATATGCTAAAGTGGGTCGTGTTTGTAAATTTACTTTTTTGCATATTCCAGATTCAAGAAAATTTTCATGGCAGATTGGCATGTTGCTACAACATAGCATTTCAGAGCAGTTGCTAGGCTTTGAGATAGTATAGTTGCACTGGCTAGGTTGGAATCAAACAATGGCTGTGCACATGATTTTTTTTTTTTCCTTTTGCTTTTGTTTTTGAGATGGAGTCTCACACTGTCGCCCAGGCTGGAGTGCGGTGGCGCTCACTGCAACCTCCGCCTGCCGGGTTCAAGTGATTCTCCTGTTTCTGCCTCCTGAGTAGTTGGGATTACAGGTGTCTGCCACCATGCCTGGCTAATTTTTTGTGTTTTTTAGTAGAGAGGGGGTTTCACTATGTTGGCCAGGCTGGTCTTGAACTCCTGACCTTGTGATCCGTCTGCCTCGGCCTCCCAAAGCGCTGGGACTACAGGCATGAGCCACTGCGCCCGGCCTGTGTGCACATGATTTTCTGTCACATTTTCTTATTTAACTTAGTTTACAGTAAATTAAATTTATAAAAAGCTTCCAATTCCCGGGGGATTTTTAAAATGTTACATCTTGTCCCTAGTGAAACATATACATATAACAGGAGGTATTTCTTTTTTTTCTTTTTTTTTCTTTTTTTTTTCTTTTTTTTTCAAGACAGAGTCTCGGTTGCCGAGGCTGGAGTGCAGTGGCACGATCTTGGCTCACTGCAGCCTCCGTCTCCAGGGTTCAAGCGATTCTCCTGCCTCAACCTCCCAAGTATCTGGGATTACAGGCATGTACCACCTTGCCTGGCTAATTTTTGTATTTTTGGTAGAGATGGGGTTTCACCGTGTTGGTCAGGCTGGTCTTGAACTCCTGACCTCAGGTGACCCGGCTCCCAAAGTGCTGGGATTACAGGCGTGAGCTGCCGCATCCGGCCTAGCAGGAGGTATTTCTAAACCAATCTGGTTTACAGTTGATTATTCCCTATAGACAAGTTAGTAATGTCATGGGCTAGTAGAACTTGTAACTGTCATCTTCCATTCCCTTTGTAGGTGGCAAACACATCTGTTACTTTTATTAGAGGAAGGACAGGAGGGAGACAGGAAGAAATGACACCTTAACTGGCTGGAATAAACTAGTACCACCATTTTTGTTGGCAATGCAGTAAAAGGGAGGGAAACCAATATCTCAATCAAGAAGTTTGTCTCTTTCCCTACAGCTGTATGAGTAGACTAGACTCAGTTCTTGTTTGGGGCCTTCATCTTTCCTCACTTTCAAAATATCCTAGATATTCTAGTCATAGAGACTGTGTAGGGATTATGCACAATTTAGAGATGTCATGGTTCCTTTCTGTCAGAAATAACTGCTCATTGTAAGTATGTGAACTCCTTTAAAGTACGATTCTACTAAATTCAAGAGATAAGTGCATCACTAAATAAATTTCTGCAAGTTTAAAAAAAGATCAGGCAAGCATTTTTTTTTTTTTGAGACAGAGTCTCGCTCTGTCACCCAGGCTGGAGTGCAGTGGCCGGATCTCAGCTCACGGCAAGCTCCACCTCCCGGGTTCACGCCATTCTCCTGCCTCAGCCTCCCAAGTAGCTGGGACTACAGGCGCCCGCCACCTCGCCCGGCTAGTTTTTT
>NW_012122932.1:332539-336565 GCF_000951035.1 Colobus angolensis palliatus
AAAAAAAAAAAAAAAAAATAATAATAATAATAATCAGTCTATTACAAGGCAGATCTGGAGTCTCATTGCAGGTCCTATAGGTAGGAACAGGAACTGCTAGTCAAAGTCATAGACTTGATGTGCGGTTTTTGTGAGTTCTGGCCATATCAGTGTGTTTTAAAGTACACTAGGAGACTGAATATGTTGTCAGCTTGGAGTATGATAGAAAAGGCAGCAATAAGGTTAATAGAGTAAGTTTATTTCATTGGTTAATATTTACGGGTTCAGTGATCATGATGTGTATACTTTGGTTGAACTCTAGAGTTTACATGTTGCTATATGTTGCAGTCCTTATCAAATTGAACTCTGGATAGTAATCTCTGCAGTTGCCCAAATGGGAGGAAAAATAATCATCTAGCAATTGTTAGACCTGACCACCTGGTAAATAAACTACCAGGGTTAAATAAGTATTTTGAGGTATATTCTTAAGTTTGGGAAGAATTGGTAATTTTCTAAGTGTACTTAGTGGCTTCAGAGAGTTAGCGTGCCTCTAAAGTGCTGTGGGACTTAAGGATACCGTTCACGATTTCATAGAAAAGAACTTTGGCCAGAAGACTTCTTGGCAAGTTTTAGTCCACTAACTTAAGAACGTATTTATTCTTATGTCCTTTGGTCTGCCTTTTAAAGATGTCTGACTTCATCCTTCCTGGCCCAATAACTATAGGCTAGAAGCCAGAAGTTGCTTTTATAGCCCTATGTTTCTTGCCACTGTCTTCTCTTATCCTCTCACAATGTTGCTACTTACTTCCTTATTAATATCTTTTTATACAATTTGTTATTTTGTACTATAATTATTTGTTTGCCTGTCTGCCTCTTGGCCATGGGAGTGCAGGGCAAGGTCTGTTTTGTTCAGAGTAATTCCATTACCAACCAATGTGCTTGGCACTTAGTTAACATTCAGTATATGTTTAAATGAATGAACATTCTCATGTATATATAGGTAATTGACAATTAGAAAAGAAAGAATTTTTTAGTAGTCTAATTTTGTGCATATGTTTAGCTGGTGGTTACTATACTAGGAACTATCGTCTAAATACCCAAATGGTATTTGCAGCTGATGAATGTATGTATATATTTTCCTTCTAAATAAACCTAGGGTTATTTCTTCCACATCATGTTCATTCATGAAAGCCCCTAGTTACTTAAAAGGAAGGTGAAAGTACTATGGTCTGAATGTTGTTGTCCCCCCAAAATTCATGCTGGACATCTCAAAACAACAACAACAAAAAAAGTAAGGAGCCTGCTTGTTACCATGAGAGAACATAGAAGGTACCATCTATGAGGAACTTCCCAGCCTGCAGAATTGTGAGCAATACATTTCTGTATATAAATTACCTAGTTGGCTGGGCACTGTGGGCTCATGCCTGTCATCCCAGCACTTTGGGAGGCTGAGGTGGGTGGATCACTTGAGTCCAGGAATTCGAGACCAGCCTGGACAACGGGGCAAAACTCTGCCTTTACAAAAAAGTAAAAAAAATAGCCTTAGTCGGGCATGGTGGTGCATGCCTGTAGTCCCACCTACTTGGGAGGCTGAGGTGGGAGGATCACTTGAGCCTGGGACGTTGAGGCTGCAGTGAGCCATGATCATGCCACTGTACTCCATCCTGGGTAACAGAATGAGACCCTGTCTCAAAAATAAATAAATACTAAATTGCCTAGTCTAAGGTATTTTGTTATAGTAGCCCAAACAGACTAAGACAGAAAGTTTTCATTTGAAAGTACCAATACATGTATATCTTTAATAGGTATTAACAAATGTGAAAGTCAACTCCATTTTTACTTACTTTGTCCAGTATGGTCTTGTCTTTTTTTTTGAGACGGAGTCTCGCTCTGCCGCCCAGGCTGGAGTGCAGTGGCCGGATCTCAGCTCACTGCAAGCTCCGCCTCCCGGATTTATGCCATTCTCCTGCCTCAGCCTCCAGAGTAGCTGGGACTACAGGCGCCCGCCACCTCGCCTGGCTAGTTTTTTTTTTGTATTTTTTAGTAGAGACAGGGTTTCACCATGTTAGCCAGGATGGTCTCGATCTCCTGACCTCGTGATCTACCCATCTTGGCCGCCCAAAGTGCTGGGATTACAGGCTTGAGCCACCGCACCTGACCTTTTTTTTTCTTTTGAGAGGAGTTTCCCTCTTGTTGCCCACACTGGAGTGCAATGGCACGATCTCGGCTCACCGCAACCTCCGCCTCCCGGGTTCAAGCGGTTCTCCTGCCTCAGCCTCCTGAGTAGCTGGGATTACAGGCATGCGCCACCACGCCTGGCTAATTTTGTATTTTTAGTAGAGAGGGGGTTTCTCCATGTTGGTCAGGCTAGTCTCGAACTTCCGACCTCAGGTGATCCACCTGCCTCAGCCTCCCAAAGTGTTGGGATTACAGGCATGAGCCACCATGCCCCACCAAGAATATGGATATTTTTAATGACTGTTGATACACATTGAGATCAGGAGATACATTTTTTTTTGCCTGTGGCTCAGAAGCACATGTATTAGCTGTTTCACCTCTGAAAGAAAGAGCACGTTAAGATGGAACTTAAAATTAGATCCATATTCAGAAACATGTAAATTTTTCTGAAAGTGGAAAAGGTCTAAGTAGTCTTGGCTTTTTTCCTAAAGCAAGTAAATGATAATGGTTTTTCAGTAGTGTTTTTTGGCTTGAGGCCAAAGGTATAGGACCTTACTCTTTGATTTTATGATTGTATGTCTGAAATTTTCTGTGAAGCTTATGTACTGGCTCAGCAGTTGTGTAATATACATGCAATAGAGATTTCATTAAAAGGGGAAAAAGACAAATTTGAGATTTTTACAGATGAGGCATGGCAATGTTTCTATTAGCTTACTCTGATAAAAATTTGTTGACTTTTTAAAATAACTTAAAAGATAATTGAGGTGTGTTCTTAAAACGTTACTGTGCAAGGTGTGAATTTTAAGGAGTCCTATTTGTAAATAACATTAACCTTTAGAAAATTTCTTTTGTTGATTCTTTAAAAGGTAACCGTTGGTTGATACTTAAAATATATTAATTTTTCTTGCAGATATACATTAGAAAAAGACATGCTTGTGAAACAGATTTTACTTGTGTGGAATTGCAGCTGATTTTTAGTTCCACAGATGTGCTGTCTGCCTGATCTTAAATGGATCACTTAATTTATCTTTACAGATTTACAAATCTATAGTAGAATGGTAATTTAAAACGGATATTATTGTCTTTTCTAATCTCCATGTTACGATAGAAGTCCCTTTTTGTCTAGAGACATGTTTATTTAGCATAGTCATGGATCCCAAATTTTACAATCTCTTTCATCCCCAAATATGCCTGTTTTTATAGTCAAGCAGTAGTGGATTCCCATAAGCTTTGGTTCCAAATAAAGTAGCTAAAAGATTTTAAGTACTCTTCCTGGTTATGAGAAGAAGGAAGTGATGAATTTTCAGGAGAGGGAGGTGATACCGCACTTGTATTATATTCTCAAGAGTCTTAGTTGTACTCAGATTTTTGTGACATACCTCTGGAAGTCTTGTTGAGTAGTTAGCATTGATAACTGTAGCTACACTATCATGGCTGTGTTTTAGAGATTATATAGTGAGGAGTCAATGGGTGAAAGAATAAGAATAATTATGAAGGTCTAGAAAATTAAAGCACAAAACTCCCCAGTGTATTTAAGTTTCACTGTTAGTGTGACTTACTATTTTAGACTTGTAATTTTCTTAAGACTGTACTTTATGGATACATGTTAGGAGCTGTTAAATTTAAATGGTCCTGTTCCTTTGGCTGTAAACATGCTGTTGTATTTGGTGCAGATTTCTGTTAGTTATTAACAATCATTTGTTCCCTCACATGAAACAAATGTTTAGAATCTGTGATCATTCTCTTCTTCTGGAGTCTAACCTTTTCTACTCTATTTTACTTTTCTGTATATTCGTCTTGATTTTTAAAACTATCATATCAAAATGTGTTTCATCAGAAGCAGCCTAATTTGGCATATGTTTTTTAGAG
>NW_012122932.1:342845-343664 GCF_000951035.1 Colobus angolensis palliatus
GCTAATTTTTGTATTTGTAGTAGAGACGGTGTTTCGCCATGTTGGCCAGGCTGGTCTTGAACTCCTGACCTCAGGTGATCCACCTGCCTCAGCCTCCCAAAGTGCTAGGATTACAGACATGAGCCACTGCGCCCGGCCAGGCACATGAATGTTTAAAGAACCAGCCTTTCCCATGACAGTGTTAATAGTGACAACAAAAAAACCTGTGTTACTGAATTACAAACTTTAAGTATAAAAACTAGAAGGAAGTAAAGGTACTGGTGCTTGATTTTTATTTTGTTTACTAATCTCACAAAGTTATTGGAAATGTGATTGATACTCTTGAGCTGAAGCCTCTTTTTTTTTTGGAGACAAGGTCTTACTCTGTTGCCTAGGCTGGAGTACAGTGGCATGATCATGGCTTGCTGCAACCTCCAACTCTTGGGTTCAAGGTGTCCTCTTGCCTCAGCCTCCCAAGTGAGCTGAAACCTTTTAACTTTCTGGCTGGCAGTGAAGGCCCAAGAATTACAGAGCAAGATTAGTTAGATCTGAATAGTGTTTTTTAGGTTATATAATCAGTTTGCTTGCATAGTGGTTTTACTTACTGTTATTCTGAATTTTTTGTTTGTTTTTTGTTTCTTTTTTTTTTTGAGACGGAGTCTCGCTGTGTCGCCCAGGCTGGAGTGCAGTGGCGCGATCTCGGCTCACTACAAGCTCCGCCTCCTGGGTTTACGCCATTCTCCTGCCTCAGCCTCCCTTAGCTGGGACTACAGGCGCCCGCCATCTCGCCCGGCTAGTTTTTTTTTTTTGTATTTTTAGTAGAGACGGGGTTTCACCATG
>NW_012122932.1:343859-346972 GCF_000951035.1 Colobus angolensis palliatus
GGCTGACTGCAATCTCTGCCTCCCAGCCTCAAGCATCCTCCCACCTCAGCCTCCAAAGTAGCTGGAATTACAGGCGTGCACCACCACAACTGGCTAATTTTTGTATTTTCTGTAGCAACAGGGTTTTGCCATGTTGCCCAGGCTGGTCTTGGACTCCTGGGCTCAAGTGATTCTCCTGCCTCAGCCTCTCAGAATGTTGGGATTACAGGCCTGAGCCATTGCACCCAGCTTGAATGTTTTCATTTTACCTTCATAACCATACTGTGAAGGATATGTGTTAATTATGTATTCATCAGGAAGGCTAGAATATTTTATATTTGTGTATGTGTATATATGTTTACAACAAGAAAACTTCTAGTTTCATGTGATGTACATAAAAGCTCGATTCAGACAGATTACTATCCATCAGGAGTTGACAACCCAAGGATTATGAGCTATCCTGGAGTAGGAGATGATTTTGAATGTCAGTGTTGGATTACTTACTAGAAAAAATGTGAAGTAGATAAAGGTTATCTCTGCTGTCCTTTCACCACTTCTCTTTTCCTTTCTGTTTCTAACTCCTAGATTGTTGTTTTCTAACTCCTAGAAAGTTGTTTTCTAACTTTCTTTCTTATAGCTGCTAAAGCATTTGCCAGTAATATTTAAATGCCATTCTTTTCATGTTCTTATTTTTTAAAAAGATCTTTAAAATACTCATTGAGATTAGCCAAAGGGCTGATAGCCGTTTTTAGATACTGGTGCCTATGGTGTCAGGAGAGGTGTCTTGAGGAGAGGAGAAAATTTTTCCATCACTTCCCTTCCTTTTGCTCATCAATCACCTGGAACAGATAGTTCCTGAAGGTGTTACCAACAGTGCTTCTATAGCTGGGAGCCAAACAGCAACTTAGGGATCAGTTGCCCTATTATCATTGAGAGAACAAATAAATGTAGAGCTCACCCAAGATCCTTGGTATAATTAGAACCTCAAAAATGGAAGACATACTAGTCATTTTGTAGAAATAAATGCAAAAGGAAAATCTCGCAGTATGTATATGTTTGTTATAAAAGTTGCCTGTGTTTGTGGTCAGTTTTTAGAATAGTTTTGATCTCTCATTTTCCAAAATAAGGGTTACTTCATTAATGACACAACTGTTTGAAAAAAAAGTGTTTTTAAAAATTTTTGTTTTCTCTTTGTCTAACTAGATGTGATGCTGATCCTTCAGCCTTAGCCAACTATGTTGTAGCACTGGTCAAGAAGGACAAACCTGAGAAAGAATTAAAAGCCTTTTGTGCTGATCAACTTGATGTCTTTTTACAAAAAGGTAATTATTATGGGCCTTCAATCAAGTATTGAAGTAAAGATTTTAAATTTAAAACTTCCTGAAAAGTCTTGGAGATATAAGCTTGATAGGAAAGAAAGTAGTTAGAGTCCTTTGAATACTTGAATATACCCATTCATACTTAATTATTTATCATGTTTTGTTAGAACTGGTTTTTTCCCTTTTCTTCTTTGCTGCTTTCCTCTATTAAGGCAGTGGCAGCTCTAATGCTTTTTAGATGATTAGGTCTTTTGCAGCTTTTGACGGAGCCTACTTGATGATTGAGGGATAACAGTTTAAGGATAATGAAGCTGCTTATTCTTGCTTTTCATTAAGATGATGAGCTCATCAGTTTTTCCCCCCCCTTGGATGGGGCTTCTTAATATCCAAGAAGAGATGTGCATGATCCTCTTCTCTTTGTGCCTTTAACTTTTCATCTTACCAAATCTGTTTCCATGGTCTACAGATCTTCCTCAAGGTTTCCCCTGTTGCCTCTCTGACCTTATCTCCTATCATTCCCCCTCACTTGTTCCACTCTAGCCACATTTACCACCTATTTTTTGAATTATGGCAAACATGTTCCCAACACAGGCCCTTTGAACTCGTTTTACCCTTGCCTGAAACATGGATTCTTCCCTCGCTTCTTTCTGGTCTCTTCAAATGTCATCTTCTCAAAGCAGTTTCCCCTGAGTGCTCTACATACAGTGTAGTATAGTATACTCCATGCCTCCATCCACACTCCTCCTTCCAACCCTGTTTTGTTTTATTACTTTTTTATTTATTTATTTTTATATCTCTGTATTTTTATTTTTGTAGTGTTGGGGTCTCACTTTGTTGCCCAGTTTGATTCTTGAACTTCTTGCCTCAAGCAGCTGCCCCACCTTGGCATCCTAAAGTGCTGGGATTACAAGGCATGAGCCCCTGTGCCTGACTCCTGTTTTGTTGTTTTCATGGCACTTGTCACCACCTGTCATAGGTTTATTTCCCTGTTTATCTGTCTCTCTACCCTTTGTTTGCCTTTCATTTGATTGAGAGTGGAGACTTGGAACCTACAGTACTTGGTACATGGAAGATGTTCAGTAAATATTGTTGAATGGGCCAGGCGTGGTGGCTCACGCCTGTAATCCCAGCACTTTGGGAGGCCCAGGCGGGCGGATCATGAGATCAAGAGATTGAGACCATCCTGGCCAACATGGTGAAACCGTGTCTCTACTAAAAATACAAAAATTCGTGGGGCATGGTGGTGCATGCCTGTAGTCCCGGCTACTGGGGAGGCTGAGGCAGGAGAATTGCTTGAACCTGGGAGGCGGAGGTTGCAGTGAGCTGAGATCGCGCCACTGCACTCCAGCTTGGGTGACTGAGACTCTGTCTCAAAAAAAAAAAAAAAAGTATATGTGTGTATATATATATGTTTATCAGTTGATTTAGCTATTGGTGATGAGAAGATATCATTTAAAATAAGTATTTACTGTGAAAGAGAAAAGTAAGTATGGCTTCTCAATCTAAAACATAGGATTCATATTTTTTCATGCATTTTACAGTTCTTTTTGTAGAAACAAAACAATACTGACAGAATTTCTTCCCAGTATAACAACTATTTAATTTCCTCCCCAGTACAGATGTTTTCTTTTCTAAATGTGTTAATTTACATTACTTAATTTACATTAAAGATGAGTCTTGTGAAATGTAGAGCCATGATAAAAGAGAAAGCAAAGCATAGTAAAGATATTTGGGGTAAAAGGCCAAATTAATGTTTAGACGTCTAAGAATTCTTTGTTATAAAAAGTTAGAAAGGATTAGCCGGGCGCGGTGGCT
>NW_012122932.1:348117-351738 GCF_000951035.1 Colobus angolensis palliatus
TTAGCCAGGATGGTCTCGATCTCCTGACCTCATGATCCGCCCGTCTCGGCCTCCCAAAGTGCTGGGATTACAGGCTTGAGCCACCGCGCCCGGCGAACATACCCTTTTATAATGATATATAATGTTTAAAAATTTAATAGTGTACCTTGAATATTGTTTTTATTTTTTAGTTTTAATTTTTCCCAAACTCTTTGGTTTCCCAGAGAATATTGTTTAATAGTAGATGTTTGTCTTTGCTTTTTACAAATTGAGCTATGTGTCTTTCAGATTACAAAAGACAATAACATGTTATAAATTGTTTTAAAAAATAATTATAAGTGAAAGTATTCTTATTATAGAGGCTTTGAAGGGTCTGATTATCTTAAGTTTATATGTAGTAGTTAATGAGAGCCAACAGTTTTATAATCATGGAAAAATGCTTACTACACAAATTAGTAGTATAAAGAAATTTATAAGAAGATACTTTTCTGTAGAAAAGATAACATTTTAGAAATAGGTTTTATGTAAAAGATGTCATAATTGAAATGTAAGCAGAGTTTGTGTTGTGCTTTTAAAATGCTCTTTAGCTGTTCCTTAGGGTAGGACCAATCAAAGTTAATTAGATTTGGTTTTAATAAGGCATAGGCCAGACATGGTGGCTCATGCCTGTAATCCCAGCACTTTGGGAGGCCGAGGCAGGCAGATCACCTGAGGTCAGGAGTTGGAGACCAGCTTGGCCAACATGGTGAAACCCCATCTCCACTAAAAATACAAAAATTAGCCGGGCGTGGTGGCAATGCCTGTAATCCTACCTACTCAGGAGACTGAGGCAGGAGAATCACTTGAACTCAGGAGGATTGAAGCTGAGATTGCACCACTGCACTCCAGCCTGAGCAACAGAGCAAGACTCTGTCTCAAAAAAAAAGGCAGTATAAATATTTGACATTAATACTTTTAGTAAATTCATCTGGTTCTCCCATTCAGTTGTCTGAGAAAGTTTCAAACGGAGCACCCTTTAAGTAAAACACAAAAAGTTAGTTTTGTATCATTTTCATATCAATAAATATTTAACTGATTTTAAAAAATTTTCAGTTAAGTTTTTTGAGTTGGCAGTGCCTTTAATCCAACAATAAGAGGTATACCGTAAAAGTCTCTTGCTGTTTTACATCCACCGCGTTCCCACCTACAGTACACAATTTTGTGAGTTTTTATTTTATTTCAGTTTCTTTATGCAGATAGATAGAAACACATATAAATATATACTCTTATATCTTCGAGATCAGGTATTATTAGTATTCTTTCTTTTTATAGCTGCCGTGTACTCTATTGTATAGATATCCCATAGTTTATTTAACTAGTTTCTTATTCATGGAAATTTGAGTTGTTTCCGACCTTTTGCTATTACATGCTCCAACACATAATCTTATATATTATTTTGCACGTAGGACAGAAGGATTTTAAAACCTGTAAGTGGGATTCTCGTCCATAAGGTAGGACTCAGTTTTAGTCCTACCAGCAGTGTACAAGGTGTCCTCTTTTCCTCTATTTTGCTGACTATGTGTTGTCAAATTTTTGTTTTTTGTTTGCACAACATGTAAATGTTATTTCTTCTCCTTAGAAACTTCAGGTTTTGTGGACAAACTATTCGAAAGTCTCTATACTAAGAACTACCTTCCACCTTTGGAACCAGTTAAGCCTGAGCTTAAAAAAGAAGAAGACATTAAAAAAGAGGTAATGCAAATTTTTTCTCCTGCTCTTGGGGGCCTCTTAGATTCTGTCACCAGTATCCTTAGTTGGAAATTGAGACTTTTAAAAGTAATTGTGTATTGATTCAAGTTTCTGAATTTTAGGCATGGTACAGATTTTTCATCAGGATTTCGTAGTTGCTTGGACTGAAGAGTTGGAAAAGTTTCAGATAGCTTGTTTAGAGATCCAAGAAATATTTTAGCAATATTGAGGAAGTCAGAGAAATCTTATCTAGTGACTTTTAGAAAAAGAAAACTTGGTTAAATATAGAGAGATTGACTGAAAGTGAACTGTTAACAAATCCTCAAGAGAAATCATTAGGTAACACATTTTCATGTGTATGGAGAAACCAGTTACACTTTTTGATTATATAGAGTTTTAAAAAATAATTTAATTGTGAACGTCACTGTCAATATTGGAAAGAGGACTTTAGAAATGTTTTTATAATATTGAAGTATGAAAACATGATTTAGATGGTAACCTAATTGAGCCAAGAAGGAAATTTTACAGAGTTCTTTGTACTTCCTTTTATATACAGACAATATAGCATAGAAAAATGTGGATTCGGTAATCAGGTTGCATGAGTTATAATAACAGCTCTACAAGTTAACTTCTGTGTCTCACTCTGATATCAGTAAAATGAGGATCAGAGTAGTACCTATGGAGGATTAGGTGAGATTATGTGTGTGTATATACATGGTTTCTAGTCCAGTGCCTGGCACATAAATGTTGGTTATCATGCAGAAATATTTCCTAATATTTATTTTTATTACATTTATTCTGAAGGTAAAATGAATTTTTAATTTAGAAATAATTTTAAACTTAAATAAAAATTACAAGAGGCCGAGTATGGTGGCTCATGCCTGTAATCCCAGTACTTTGGGAGGCCTAGGTGGGCGAATCACCTGAGGTCAGAAGTTTGAGATCAGCCTGGCCAACATGGGAAGTGCTGCCTCTACTAAAAATACAAAGTATTAGTTGGACGTGGTGGCAGGCGTCTGTAATCCCAGTTACTTGGGAGGCTGAGGCAGGAGAATCACTTGAACTGGGGCGGCAGAGGTTGTCGTGAGCTGAGATCGTGCTGTTGCACTCCAGCCTGGGCAACAAGAGCAAAACTCTGCCTCAGGAAAAAAAAAAAAAAAAAAAAAAATTACAAGCATAGTATCCAAAACACCCATATGACATCTATCTAGATAAACTTTTTTTTTTTTGGTAGAGATGGAATCTCCTTATGTTGCCCAGATTGGTCTCAAACTCCCACCTCTGCCTCCCAAAGCTCTGGGTTTATAGGTGTTCTAGATATACTTACTGAAACTTTGCCCCATCTGCTCTCTTGAAATATCCATATGATTTTTTTCTTAGTCATTTGAGTAGTAAGTCACATACTTCATGTTTTTTCACCCCTAAGTAGAGTACTTCAGTGTGTATTTCCTACGAATAAGTAATATTCTCTTAGGTAACTATGATACTGTGATCAAGTTCAGTAAATTTAACATCCATATAGTACTTTAATGTATTATCTGTATTCAGTTTTATCAATTTACCAGGCAATGTCCTTTTTTTATTTCCTTTTAAAAAAGTTTTTTGTTGTTGTTAAAGAGATAGAGTTTCACTATGTTGCCCAGGCTCATCTTGAACTCCTGAGCTTAAGCGATCCTCCTGCCTTGGCCTCCCAAAGTTCTGGGAGTACAGGCATGAGCCACTGCACCCGATCCCAAGTGTTTCTTTTTTATAGCATGTTCTTTTCCTCTCCATTTTCAGGATTGATTCTAAGGATTAGGTATCGTTTAGTTATTTCCAATTCTTTTTTTTTTTTTGAGACGGAGTCTCTCTCTGTCGCCCGGGCTGGAGTGCAGTGGCCGGATCTCAGCTCACTGCAAGCTCCGCCTCCCGGGT
>NW_012122932.1:352322-352650 GCF_000951035.1 Colobus angolensis palliatus
CCAGGATGGTCTCGAACTCCTGACCTCGTGATCCGCCCGTCTCAGCCTCCCAAAGTGCTGGGATTACAGGCTTGAGCCACCGCGCCCGGCCTCCAATTCATTTTTAAATGCTAGGCTGATTGACCTGATCCAACATTAAAAGAAAAAAATGTGGCTATATTTAATTAAGATCAACTGAGAATGCTGTTTTTTTTTTTTTTTTTTTAATATTATGTCCTGTAATTATCTCATCAAGTTCTCTCAAAATTGGAGAGGCTTGTTTAATGTGTCTTCAAGTACTGGAAATAGGAAGAAATCTTTCTGGTTTGTTTTTTTGTTTTTTGTTTTG
>NW_012122932.1:353226-364394 GCF_000951035.1 Colobus angolensis palliatus
TGTGTGTGTGTGTGTGTGTGTGTGTGTGTGTGTGTGGTTTGTTTTTTTTTTGGTAGAGATGGGGTTTTACCAAGTTGGCCAGGCTGGTCTTAAACTCCTGACCTCAAGTGACCTGCTTGCCTTGGCGTCCCAAAGTGCTGGGATTATAGGCATGAGCCACTCCGCCCGGGCTGGAAGAAATCTTTCTTGAGAACTTTCACAGAAATTTTTCTTTGGTACATTATAGTATATAATTTTTGGTCTATGGTATAGATTATGTTTTTTATAAGTTAAAATTTTTTGTGACGTGTTTTTTACAGTCATTGAATTTCAGTGGTATAGATGGATCTGTTTGAGAGGCAGCTGATTTGAATATAAGAGAAAATTTGCATTATCTTGAGTTTATTGATTTATTTTTTTGAGATGGAGTTTCATTCTTGTTGACCAGGCTGGAGTGCAATGGTGCAGTCTCGGCTCACTGCCACCTCCACCTCTTGGATTCATGTGATTCTCTTGCCTCAGCCTCCCAAGTAGCTGGGATTACAGTTGTCTACCACCACTCCCGGCTAATTTTTTTGTATTTTTAGTAGAGACGGAGTTTCACCATGTTGGCCAGGCTGATCTCGAACACCTGCCTTCAGGTGATTCACCTGCCTTGGCCTCCCAAAGTGCTGGGATTACAGTTGTGAGCCACTGCACCCAGCCTATCTTGAGTTTTGAAAGAACAGTTAAAAAACAAAACCAAACCATTATACTGTCTTATTTGTGTCTTTGTAGATACAATTTTGAGAATTGTGAAAAATGGATAATACCAGTTTCTGTGTAGAGCTACCCCAAATGACAACTTTCTGGCATTTCTCATTTTCTGAGTTTTATACATAACTTAATTGTAATTACTGAAATAAATTATAGTTCATTTAATAGTGCATAAACATAATTGTTTATAGTATTTCTGTTAGATAATAGAGTAGGAAAGGAGTCTGAGGTGGCACACATCTTTGGCTAATTGTCTTTTTCTGGTCTATGCTTAGTTGTTCTGAACAGGGTATAGAGAAGCAAATCTAGGGATTACCCATTTTAACTTTCTTCCTTGGTCTTCGGCTATATTGGGTTCCATTAGTGGTTTTCTAGTTAGACTATTGATCACCAGGGTAAGAGAATTTGGATCATTGGCACCAACTCATCCTGCTTCTGGAAAAACAACATGGTAGACATGTGCCATGATTAATGAAGCACACTGCCTTCATTCCTCTTTTCTTTATCTCATCTTTTTCCTTAAATTTTATTTTGTGAAGAAATTCAATCATTTGTCCTGTAGAGTTTTTACTGTCTGGATTTTGCTGTTTGCATCCCAGTGGAATAATACATCCTCTGTATTTCCTGTGAATTAGGATAGAGAATGATTTTTAAATGTAGTCTAGTGACTGTGTAGTGATTTTGCTGCCATATGGTTGCCATATTGTGGCTGCCATTTTATGTTGCCTGAATTTTATTAAATTATCTCCTAAGTTCATTCACTCACTTCCCGATTTGTGTATTTGTCAGTGAGATTCTCCATAGATGGGTATTTGTTTAACTCTTGCAAATTACTTTATTTCACCTTTCTCTAGTAAAGACTGTATATTTGGTTTGAGATAAACTTGTTCAAGGACAATAATAAAAATCACTGGTTTTCTGGGAGGCAGAGGTGCAGTGAGCCGAGATGGCGCCATTGCACTCCATCCTGGGCAACAGACTGAGACTTGGTCTCAAATAATAAGAATAATAATAATAATAAAATAAAAAAATAAAAATTACTGTTCTCTTTGTACTTCTGGTCAATTGACTGTTAGGCTTTGAGAGAAAGCCTTAATATTTCCATTAGTTCCTATGCAATTTTTCCATAGTTTACATGAATTACTTAGTTTTATAGCATTCATTAATTTAACCATTTTTTCCTAAAACATTTCCTATGAAAAAAATCTGAAGAGCTACTAAAATTAATTATATTTCATAATGAGGAAAACATAACCATTTTACTATATGGTACTTGGAGATTTGCTGTTTTATTTTAATTTGAAAAATGAATTGTTTATACTTCTCCTACACTACCTTTCCCTACTTTAAATTAACATTAAAAAATTAACGTACTGCTTGTTGAAGTAATCTGAGCATCTTTTTTATTTCTGCTGTTGCCTAACTCTTTTGGGTGTGATTTGACGTTATTTTTTCAGTGTATTTACTTGTGCCCTCTCTTGTGCCAGAAATATTATCAGGTAGATGGACATATTTCATAATTTATAGAGGGACTATCCTTTTGGGTTTTTTTTTTTTTTTTTCTGAGACAGATTCTCGCTCTGTTGCCCAGGCTGGAGTGCAGTGGCGCAATCTCGGCTCACTGCGACCTCCGCCTCCTGGGTTCAAATGATTCTCCTGCCTCAGCCCCCCGAGTAGCTGGGACTGCAGGTGCATGCCACCACGCCTGGCTAATTTTTGTATTTTTAGTAGAGATGGGGTTTCACCATGTTGGCCCTGCTTATCTAGAACTCCTGACCTCAAGTGATCCGCCCGCGTCAGCCACCCAAAGTGCTGGGACTATAAGTGTGAATCACTGCGCCCAGCCAAGAGGGACCATTCTTATTTCTTTTTTTTGTTTGTTTTTGAGAAGGGTCTCACTCTCTTGCCCAGCCTGTGGTGCAGTGGTGTGATCATGGCTTAATGCAGCCTCCGACTTCTGAGTTCAAGCAGTCCTTCCATATCGGCCTCCTGAATAGCTGGAACTACAGGTGCATGCCACCATGCCCAGCTAACTTATTTTATTTATTATTTTTAGTAGAGATGGGGTCTCGCTGTGTTTTTCAGGCTGGTCTCAGTCTCCTGGCCTCAAGTAGTCTTCCCACCTGGACCTCCTAAAGTGTTGGGATTACAGGTGTGAGCCACCGTGCCTGGCCCTACTCTTATTTCTAATCAATATTTTCATATAGGTATTTCAGGAGCCAGCAGAGGAAGAACGAGATGGCAGAAAAAAGAAGTATCCTAGTCCCCAGAAGAGTCGTTCAGAATCTAGTGAACGAAGGTTTGTGTTTATCTTTAATTAGGAAGATATTGATGACTCACTTTTTAGTTGCCTTGCAAGGGATTTTTAATATATATACTAACTCCTCTCTGTAAACTCATTAAAGAAAGATGTTACCTTTCTTGCTTTCATTCTTTCTGTTTTTTTCTTTGTTTTACTTTCTGTTCCTTTTATAAACAGTCATTATTATGTGTTTTCCCCAAGAGCTCAGGGGTGGGAGCAGTCCCCTTAGAGAATATTAATGAAATGTTCCATTTGGTTAGGGGTGCTCAGTATTAAAATCATCCATGGCATTTTTTATGACAAGTAGTACGACTTGTATATTGAATCATCAACCTAACATCAAAAATTGGTCTTTGTTTAGGAACACTTTGTTTTGAGCCTTTTTTCTTTTCTAGTTCAGATTTTCTGTTTGCCTCTGCTCATCCCTCCCCATACTTTGGATTCACCTCTTTTTTTCATTTCTCCCCACCCATAATTGCAGGAGGGATTTTTTTTTCTCTGTATATATTTGATTAGAGGAATTATGTGGTAGTTTTGCAACTTTCTAAAAAAGCATAGATATTATGACTCAAGAATAGTATTATACTATAGATTTGTTTGCAGACTTGGTTTCTATAACCTGCGTATGGCTTTTATATCTGTATATTATAGGACACGTGAGAAAAAAAGAGAAGATGGGAAGTGGAGAGACTGTGACCGGTACTATGAGCGGAATGAATTGTACCGTGAGAAGTATGACTGGAGAAGAGGCAGGAGTAAGAGTCGGAGTAAAAGCCGAGGCCTGAGTCGTAGTAGAAGTCGAAGTAGGGGGCGCAGCAAAGACCGGGATCCAAATAGGAATGTTGGTGAGTAGATGAGTGTCCCCCTAAAAACTCTATAGTTGTTTATCTGTCTCTATCACAAGGGTGCAAGAAATTCTCTTAAAGATGTACGTTTAATATTGTCTAAGCAATATAAAAACTGGAATTGTCTCAAGAAACTCAATATTCATTTTGTTAGAAAACAGGGCTCTATTCTGGGGATGGAATCAAGGGAGTTTGATTAAAAAGGAGCTGTTCAAGTATTGTACATATCTAGACAAATGTCTAGATACAAATGTCCTTTAATCAATAAAGCTATCATGTGAGGGAGAGGGTTGCCTGCTTTTCTTTTTTGTTCATTTGGTTTTCTAAAAGTAATTGATATGCTGGAAGGGTGCTTGAAGTTGATAAAATTAAAAAGATAAAATAAGTAGATTATTGGGATCCCAACCACTCATTTTCTGAGATACAAGTTTGGAAGTCAGTTCTTAGATAACCTTCTTATTAAATATCTGTGGAGAAGCTGACTGATTTTTTAGTGTAACTAATGTTGATACTATAAAAGATGATTTTGTACAAGTGCTTGCCCAAGATATGTCACATGTTGATGTCCCTGCTTTTAGGATATATTAATAAAGAGAGCAGTGTGAAATATGGATAGCTAGATAAGTTTAATTCAATATTCTCATGTTTTCTTTTTTCTTTTTTTTTTTTTTACTTTAAGTTCTAGGGTACATGTGCACAACGTGCAGGTTTGTTACATATGTATACATGTGCCATGTTGGTGTGCTGCACCCAACATTCTCATGTTTTCTGTGTGAGAAAATAAACATAGTTTAAGAACATGAAATATCTGATCTCTTTGTTTTCTGTTTTTAATTTTAACAGAGCACAGGGAAAGATCGAAGTTCAAGAGCGAAAGGAATGACTTGGAGAGTTCCTATGTACCTGTGTCTGCACCACCTCCAAACTCTTCCGAGCAGTATTCCTCTGGGGCACAGTCTATTCCCAGCACTGTTACGGTGATCGCACCTGCTCACCACTCTGAAAACACAACTGAGAGTTGGTCTAATTACTATAACAATCATAGCTCTTCCAATTCTTTTGGTCGAAACCTACCACCAAAGAGGCGATGCAGAGATTATGATGGTAAAAATCAACACCTTTTCTCATATTGTGCCCAAAAGTACTAGCAAAGCAAACGTTGCATATATTGCATATCTTTTAGTTATAGTCCAGTTTATTTTATTTTATTTATTTATTTATTTTGAGACAGAGACTCGCTCTGTCTCCCGGGATGGAGTGCAGTGGCTCGATCTTGGCTCACTGCAACCTCCATCTCCTGGGTTCAAGCGATCCTCCTGCCTCAGCCTCCCGGGTAGCCTCTCAAGTAGGTACCAACCCATGGGGAATGCTGTTTAATCTATATTCCTACTCACTTCACTGGCCTGTATTATTTCCAGCAAGTCACACACAGGTGCGTGCCACCATGCCTGTCTAACTTTTGTGTTTTTGGTAGAGACAGGGTTTCACCATTTTTGTCAGGCTGATCTCGAACTCCTGACTTCAGGTGATCTGCCCACCTCAGCCTCCCAGTGTGCTAGGATTATAGGTGTGAGCCACTGTGCCGTGCCTATAGTCCAAGTTTTGTTAAAAGGGATGAATGGGGAGGAGAATCTCTTTTGCCATATGCTTATTTACTTGTTTGATTTAATGATTTGGCTCTCATTGAGAGAATATTTAACTTTTACCCTTTTTTAGATTTTTGTTTGTTTGTTTTCTTGTTCTCATTGTTACTTCAAACACTGTATACCGTAGTCTACCATAAAATTTCATAGATGCTAGTAATTGTAATTTTAAAAAATTTTATTTATTTATTTATTTATTTTTGGAGACAGACTTGCTCTGTCCCCCAGGCTAGCGTGCAGTGGCACAATCTCGGCTCACTGCAGCCTCTGCCTGCCAAGTTCAAGCGATTTTCCTGCCTCAGCCTCCCAAGTGGCTGGGATTACAGGCGTGAGCCACCATGCCCAGCTGATTTCTATATTAGATCAACCATGTTGATCAGGCTTGTCTGGAACTCCTGACCTCAGGTGATCCACCTGCCTCAGCCTCCCAAAGTGCTGGGATTACAGATGTGAGCCACCATGCTTAGCCAGGAATTATCATTTTTTTGAATAGTGTTTGGTGCTGGGAATTTGTAGAAGTTACTTACAAGTTTGATTTGCCAACTTTCCATTTGAATGAATGAATTGGTATGTGTGTATTTCTTTTAAATTTTTATTATGGAAGTATTTATATATTCATAAAGGCTGACAAAATGATATGCTTAACCCCAGCGTATCTGTTACATCATTTAAATAGGCACCAACTCATGGGGAATGTTGTTTTAATGTATACTCCCACTCACTCCTGTGGCCTGTATTATTTCAGGCAAGTCACAGACATCAAAATTTTTTTCTATAAATATAGAATGCATATGTTTTTACATTTTACTTATTTTAAAGTAGGAAATAGAGTCAAATTATAATTCAAGAATTACCTCATTCTCGCCCTAATCTCTCAGCCACAGAGTACTCCTTCCCAAGGCTAATGTAATGTTATCAATTTGTTATCAATGTAATGTTATCAAGTTAATGTTATCAATTTGTTGTTTATCTTTCCAAACATAGTCTGTGCATATGTACGTAAGCAAATACATACACATATTTTCCCCACATTTTTAACATAAATACTAGTATACTACTCATACTTCTGCATAATGTTTTTTCATTTAGCAGTATTTCCTGGCATTCATCCTATGTTAAAACATAAAGAGCTTCCTCAATATTTATTTAGGCTTTTTAGTATTCTTTTTTTTCTCTTTTTTTTTTGTGAGATGGAGTGTCGCTCTGTCACCAGGCTGGAGTGCAGTGTGCTGTGATCTCAGCTCACTGCAACCTCCACCTCCCAGGTTCAAGCGATTCTCCTGCTTCAGCCTCCTGAGTAGCTGGGACTACAAGTATGTACCACCACGCCCAGCTAATTTTTGTATTTTTAGTAGAGATGGGGTGTCACCATGTTGGTCAGGATGGTCTCAATTTCTTGACCTGGTGATCCGCCTGCCTTGGCCTCCCAAAGTGCTGGTATTACAGGTGTGAACCACTGCGCCCAGCCCTACTTCTTAGTATTCTTTATGTACAAACGTGTTTAACTTATTCTTTATTGATGTATGTTTGGGATGTTTCTATTATTTTTCTACTATGAACAGTGCTGTAAATGATAACCTGGTACATAATGTCCACCTGAATATTTAAAAGTTTCAACTTCCAGATACAGCAATAATGGTTGCTTTAGAATAATGTAATGAGAATAGATTGAGAGTAAATAATCTAGATCAATGCCCTTATTCTCCCCTACCCCAAGCCTTGGCTAAGTTGATATTCGCTTAAAATATCTGAGTTTTTATTATGAAAACTTAATTGCAAATGGTTTAGTATAATGGTAGTTGGTAACCTGCTCTTGACTTTTATTTGCCGTCTCAACAAGTCATAGTATCATAGTATAAAAAGTAGAGAGTACATCTGCCTCTACCTCGGGGATATGTGATGCTTAACAGAGTAACACTGAGACTTTGGATTCCTTGGAGAAAACCACTTTGTAAATGAGATTGGTGGGTTTTTCAGGGACATGTTTTATTGTTTTCTGAACTCTAAGTAGATGATAATAAGATTCCTTTTTTATTTTTTATTCCACAGAAAGAGGATTTTGTGTACTTGGTGACCTTTGTCAGTTTGATCATGGAAATGATCCCCTAGTTGTTGATGAAGTTGCTCTGCCAAGTATGATTCCTTTCCCACCCCCTCCTCCTGGGCTTCCTCCTCCACCACCTCCTGGAATGTTAATGCCTCCAATGCCAGGTCCGGGCCCAGGCCCAGGCCCGGGTCCAGGCCCAGGCCCGGGCCCAGGTCCAGGTCCTGGCCACAGTATGAGACTTCCTGTTCCCCAAGGACATGGTCAGCCTCCACCATCCGTTGTGCTTCCCATACCAAGTAAGTATATATTCGTTGAATTTTTCTTTCTTTAGTGTTCTATTTAGAAGAACTTCATCCCTTTTAGCTAAATTGTTTAAAGTGTTTGAGAAATAGAGTAATAATATAATTTGGAATATATTCCCATAATTAAGATGCTATTTTTTTCTTTTTTCCATCCATTATTGCATAGTGTTGTTTGTATTACCACAGTGTAAATTTTGTGTGTAGAGGCCTAACCTGTATTGACCTGCAGTCAAATCTAGTTATCATCTTAAGAAAGCCAGTAGTTATTTATTTATTTTTTCTTTAGAGACAGGGTCTCATTATGTTGGCCAGGTTGGTCTTGAACTCCTGGCCTCAAGCAATCCTCTCCCGCCTTGGCCTCCCAAAGTGCTAGGATTACAGGCATGAGCCACCACGCCTGGCCAAGAAAGCTAGTTTTTAAGATGTCAGAGAAAAAACATGATAGCAATTTTATGAAATTTTCCAATCTCTAAAGAAAATCCCTTCAAGAATATTGAAATAATATTAAAAAAATTTTTTTTATTAAGGACATTTTTAGAAGTAGAATAGTATGTGTGTTGCATGTACCATCATCCGGCCTCAATGATGATCAGTATTCTGCTGTTTTGTCTCATTTATTTTCACTCCTCTCCCATACGCTTTTTTTGGGTTGGTTTGTTTTTTGCTGGAGTAAATTCTAAATGTCATGTCACTTCACCAGTATGTACTTCAGTATGGATCTCCTTTCTGATAAGGACTTTTTGTTTTGGTTATTAAAAAAAAAAATCAATATGACATTATCACATCCACCAAAATTAGGAGTAAAAAATGTTTTAAAATGGTCATTTAAAAAGCATTATTAACAGTTGCCAACATAGTAGAAATAGAAGTAAGACTAAATTTTTAAAAAGTAATTGAAAAAATTATGGAATGAATTGTTTTCATGTATGCAAAGATATAAAACGTTATCTGCTTGAAGACATTTAACATTAAAAGATGGCAAATTAGGCTGGGCATGGTGGCTTATGTCTGTAATCCCAGCACTTTGGGAGGCTGAGGTGGGTGGATCACTTGAACTCTGGAGTTCGAGGCCAGCCTGGGCAAGATGGCGAAACCCCATCTCTAGAAAAAATAGAAAAATTAGTCAGGCATGGTGGTGTGTACCCATAGTCCCAGCTACTTGGGATGCTGAGGTGGGAGAATGGCTTGAGCCTGGGAGACAGGTTGCAGTGTGCCGAGATTGCACCACTCCACTCCAGTCTGGGTGACAGAGCCAGATCCTGTCTCAAAAATAAATAAATAGAAGATGGCAAATTTTTATTTTTAGAAATGTCGCTGTTCAGTTTAAGCAGTACTTTTGATGAATTTCTTTTTAACATTTTATTTTGAAATTATAGACTCAATTATAGAATTATAATTACAGAAATTGTAAAAATGGTTTAGCATGTTCCTGAGCTTCCCTGCAGTAAGGTTTTCTGTAGAATATACATTTCATGGCCTGGCATAGTGGTGCATGCCTGTAATTCCAACACTTTGGGTGGCTGAGGTTGGCAGATCACTTGAGCTTATGAGTTTGAGACCAGCCTTGGCAACATGGCAAAACCCTGCCTTTTCAAAAAACACAAAAATTAGCCAGGCATGTCGGGGGGTGCATGTGGTCTCTGCTGCTTGGGAGGCTGGGGTGGGAGGATTGTTTGAGCCCAGGAAGTCAAGGGTGCAGTGAGCTGTGATGACCTCACTGCACTGCAGCCTGTATGACAGAGCAAGACCTTGTCCCAAAAAAAAAAAACGAATATGTTTTATTATTAAAGTTGGTAAATGTTTGGAGGGATTTAATGCATATGTTTGGCCTATAGAAACCTTTTTTTTTTTAACGTAGCATTTGTGATTTTTTTTTCTTTTCTTTTCTTTTTTTTTTTTTTTGAGACAAGCTCTCACTCTGTGCCCTAGGCTGGAGTGCAGTGGGGAAATCTTGGCTCACGGCTCACTGCAACCTCTGCCTCCTAGGCTTAAAGGGATCCTCCCACCTTAGCCTCCTGTAGGACTACAGGCGTGTGCCACCATGCCTGGCTATGTGGAGAGCAATCATTCCACTGGGCCCATTCTCCAACTGTACAGTATTTTTTTTTTTTTTGAGACAAGCTCTCACTCTGTGCCCTAGGCTGGAGTGCAGTGGGGAAATCTTGGCTCACGGCTCACTGCAACCTCTGCCTCCTAGGCTTAAAGGGATCCTCCCACCTTAGCCTCCTGTAGGACTACAGGCGTGTGCCACCATGCCTGGCTAAATTTTTTTGGACATTTTTGTAGAGACGGCGTTCACCATGTTCCCCAGGCTGGTCTTGAACTCCTGGTCTCAAGCAGTTTGCTCTTCTCAGCTTCCCAAAGTTCTGTGATTACAGGTGTGAGCCACCGTGCCCAGCCCATATGTGAATATTAATCACATAAGCAGTATAATTGTGAAGCTCAAGCTGAGATTTTATTTCCCAGATAAAGCAACATCGTTTTATATATGGAAATTCTAAAATAAAGAACATTATCTCAATGTGGGAACATATCTATTTAAAAGTTAAATTCAAAAATACCATTTCTCCCGACATTTTGCTATGAAAAGTTTGAAACAAATAGAAAAGTTGAAGGAATTGTACTTGTGTACTTACCGTCCAGGTTCTACAATTAGCATTTACTGCATTTATGTTAGCACATACCTTTCCGTTTCTCATTTTTACTGTTCATGCTTTTCACAGTATGTTGCAGACATCAGTACACTTAATAAGCATGCTTATCATTAACTTGAATTCTGTAGAACTTTACCATCACCCTAGAAAGTTTCCTGAAGCCTCTTCTCAGCCATTCTCCACCTTCACCCATAGAGGCAACCTGTCCTGCCTTTTTTCACCTTAGATTTGTCTGTTCTAGAATAAGTAATGTTCTTTTAATTAATTATACAACTCGCAGTGCTTAAGCTTGCGTATATCAAATTCCTTAATTCTGTTCAGAGCCAAATTAGGTATTTTAAATGAGTATCCAAGTTAGTACTAGTATGGTATTTTTTTCTTTATTTTAAGACGAAGTCTTTCTCTGTTGCCCAGGTTGGTGTGCAGTGGCATGATTTCGACTCACTGCAGCCTCCACCTCCCACGTTCAGGTGATTCTCCTGCCTCAGCTTCCCAAGTAGCTGGGATTACAGGCGTGTGCCACCACACCCAGCTTATTTTTGTACTTTTAGTAGAGATGGGGTCTCGCTGTGTTTTTCAGGCTGGTCTCAATCTCCTGGCCTCAAGTAGTCTTCCCACCTGGACCTCCTAAAGTGTTGGG
>NW_012122932.1:365919-369957 GCF_000951035.1 Colobus angolensis palliatus
TTTTTTTTTTTTTTACAAGGCCAGGTAACTTTATGGATATGTTCATCTTTTATGTAACGATGTTTATCATAATGTTTGTTTTGCATCCTAAACATTTCTGTGTGTGTTTCATGTCTTGGAGAGGCAATTCAGCAAACTTGTTAAGCTCAGTTTCAAATCCTGGTTTTATCATTTACTATCTTTGTGACCTTGAGTAAGTTGCTTAGCCTCTCTGTAGCTCAATTTCCTCTTCTTTAAAATGAGAATAATATTACCTCATTAAGGTTGTTTTGAGGAATAAATTAATACATCTAAAGCATCTAAAAAAGTGCCTAGCCACTAGTAAGCTATAAGGATTCATTAGTATATTATTGTAGTTATTATTGTTTCCTGAAATTTCAAACTCTGAAATCGAACATATTAACTTCTTAAATCTGTACCTTCGACCATCCCTGTTTTTGTCAATGGAATAACACCCACCTAATGTCTAGAATTGAAACCTTCACAGGTCTGACTTATTGCTTTGCTTTTTTACGTCTAGTTAATCAAAATATCTTTTTTCTTTGAAGTATCCGTTTCTGTTTCTTCTTTGGCCTGTGCCCTCATCCACTCTAGATCACCTCACATTTGGATTGTTACTGCAGCCTACTTCACACCATTATGTTTTATGTTTAACTTCCCTAAGTCATACCACATAATGCTACTGAGCTAATTTTCCTGAGAAACCCAACCATGAAAGTTCCTTATGAGAACTTTTTGGTGGCTACCATTTCTTTCTGAGCCATCAGTAAACCCCTCTCTAGGGCTTCTAACTCCCTTTTTTTTTTTGTCTTTTTCTTTTTTTTGAGACAAAGTCTTGCTCTGTCACCCAGGCTGGAGTGCAGTGATGCAGTCTCAACTCCCTGCAACCTTTGCCTCCCGGGTTCAAGCAATTCTTATGCCTCAGCCTCCCAAGTAGCTGAGATTACAGGAATGTATCACTATACCCAGCTAATCTTTTTGTATTTTTAGTAGAGACGGGGTTTTGTCATGTTGGCTAGGTGTCAAACTCCTGGCCTCAAGTGATCTGGCCGCCTTGGCCTTGCAAAGTGCTGGGATTACAAGTGTGAGCTGCCACTCCTGGCCTTTTTTTTTTTTTTTTTTTTTGAGACAGGGTCTCACTCTGTTCCCCAGTCTGAAGTGCAGTGGTACTATCTTGGCTCACTGCAACCTCAGCCTTCCAGGCTAAGTGATCCTCCTACCTCAGCCACCCGAATAGCTGGGGCCACAGGCATGTGCCACCACAGCTGGCTAATTTAAAAAATTTTTTTATAGAGATGAAGTCTCACTATGTTGCTCAGGCTGGTCTCAAATTTCTGGGCTCAAGTTTCTCCCACCTGAACGTCCCAAAGGGTTGGGATTACAGGCATGAGCCACCGTTACTGGCCTTTAACTCTTTCAATAATCTACCTCTTCCTTCTTGGCAATCTTTGTCCACTGTTCTTCAACATGCACCTTCTCTGGTCATGCCAATTATACCCTTTCTGTGCCCATGTCATGACTCAACTCCCCCCACCCCCATCTTCTTTCCTACCAATATACTCTGTCTTCACCTCTTTCTAGGCCCAAATTCTAAGTATACTTGGAAGACATTATTGCTCTCTTCTTTCTATCTATCTGTCTATGTAGACAGAGTCTCACTTTGTTACCCAGGCTGGAGTGCAGTGGTGAGATCTCAGCTCATTGCAGCCTCTGCCTCCCAGGTTCAAGTGATGCTTGTGCCTCAGCCTCCAGTTAGCTGGGATTACAGGTGCCCACCACCACACCTGGCTAATTTTTGTATTTTTAGTAGAGATGGGGTTTCACCATGTTGGCAAGGCTGGTCTCGGACTCCTGACCTCAGGTGATCCGCCCGCCTTGGCCTCTCAGAGTGCTGGGATTACAGGCATGAACCTCTGTGCCTGGCCTATTGCTCTGTTTTAAACTCTTACAATACCAAAAAGCATTTATTACATAATGACATATATATAGGCCTGCTGTTTGATTTTTTTTTTAATATATGTAAATCTTACATTCAACTGAGCTTCTACAGAACAGAAATCACATTTGATACTTAAGTAATTGTTTTTCCTGTTTCATACTTAGTATCTCTGTCTATTCTGATGGCTATAGTATCTTTTCATAGAACATGTTTGTTACTTATTTTTTAATTAGGGGAAATCTCAAATATATATAAAAGTAAAGAGGACAGTATATTGAACTGCGGTGTACCCAGTATAATGAAGTTCTTTGTACTTACCCCTTAGTTTCAGCCGTTATCAATTTGTAGCGAAGCCTCTTTTAGCTATTTCCCCCTGAATCAGCTCTTAGTATTGTTTGCCTTTTGGACTTGTAAATATGAAAAAGTGGACTATTTATTCCAGAGTGTGTAGCAGATGGCATATTTTTATGCTGTTAAATGTGGTACTATGACTCATGATAAAAATTCCATCTTGTTTTTAATTTAAAAAAAATCTGGCAATTACCATTTATTTTTATATTGTTAAATTTAACATTGTGACTCACTCTATAAATATTCCATTTGGTTTTAATTTTTAAAAATCTGGCAGTTGCCATTTATTTCAGTGACTTAGCTTAATAAATAAATTAATTTGGCAAATATTTATTGAATGTCTACTATGTGTCAGGCATCGTGCCAGACACTAGGGAGCCAAGGTGAATAAGATTAATTAGATCTCATGTCTTTTGAAATCCATTTTTCTGTTTTATTTAAAAGTAAGACTATTTTGTGATATATGAGTAAAGGCCTTTGAGAACTGTATTTCCAAATTACTATTTTTTTTGAGACAATCTTGCTGTGTTGCCCATGCTGGAGTGCATTGGCACAACCTTCACCCCCCAGGTTTAAGCTTGTGGCCCCAGCCTCCTGAGTAGTTGGGACTGCAGTCGTGGGCCCCCACGCCCAGCTAATTTTTGTATTTTTAGTACAAATAGGGTTTCGCCATGTTGGCCAGGCAAGTCTCAAACTCTTGGCCTCAAGTTATCCGCCTGCCTCAGCTTCCCAAAGTGCTGAGATTATAAGTGTGAGCCACCGCGCCCAGCTTCTAAACTTGTTTAAGACTGGTAACATTTCTAAGAAAATTCTTGGGACCAGTACAGTTAGCAGTTTCTTATTTTGCCAGGTTAAGGTCTGTATATGAAAATATCTTACTTTAATTTTAAAAATACATTTTTAAACTGAAGAAAGGACATAATCTCAGAATAAAGGACAATCTTTTAAAAAATTTATTTAAAAGTTTTGAAATTTTTAGTAGATACAGGTTCTTGCTTTGTTGGCCAGGCTGGTCTCAAACTGTGGGCTTAAGTGATACTCCCGCCTCAGCCTCCCAAAGTGCTGGGATTACAGGTGTGAGCCATCACACCCAACCTCAAGGACAATCTTTTAATTAAAAAAAAAAAAATCTTTTGTGTGTAGAGGCAGGGTTTTGCTGTCTTGCCCAGGCTGGGTGTCCAAGCAGTTCTCCTGCTTTGGCCTCCCAAAGTGGGTAGGATTATAGGCATGAGCCACTATGCCTGACTCAATCCTTTAATATTTGATTTTATGAAATAACACTACATTTTCCCCCCGTTTTTGTCTTAGACCAATAAAAGGTGATAATTTCCCATTAGCATTTGTGAATTACTGCTTAGAGGATTGTCTTCTATGCTGCATCAGTGTTGATAAACAGATTTGATTGGTTGGCAACTGAATATTTTGAAAGTTATAAAATATTATTGAATACTTCAGAAGTCTGCTATGCAGAGAAATGTGTGGTTTTCTTTCTTGTCAAATCTGATTCTAAAATTTATGGAGAAATTTTGAAAACTAGTAGAGTTCCTGATAATCTAAACATTAAAAAGGGGGAGATGTATAGTATAGTTTGTCAGGCATAAGTTTATTTATTTATTTATTTTTAGACAGAGTCTTGCTCTGTTGCCCATGCTGGAGTGCAGTGGTGCGATCTCAACTCACTGCAGCCTCCGCCTCCTGGTTTCAGGCAATTCTTTTGCTTCAGCCTCCCCAGTAGCTGGGATTACAGG
>NW_012122932.1:370652-378384 GCF_000951035.1 Colobus angolensis palliatus
GGATGGTCTCGATCTCCTGACCTCGTGATCCGCCCGTCTCGGCCTCCCAAAGTGCTGGGATTACAGGCTTGAGCCACCGCGCCCGGCAAAATAAAATAGTTTTAAAAATATTTTTGTGTTTAAGACAGACAATTGAATCCTTCACATTGTTCAAGTTTATTTTTCTAAATACAGGTCAAGCATTCCCTGTCTGAAATGCTCCAAAATTAGAAATTTTTTGAGTGCCAGTATGATGCTGAAAGGAATTACTCATTCAAGCATTTTGGATTTTGGATTTTAAGATTTGTGATGTTCAGCCAGTAACTATAATTCAAAGATTCAAAAATCTGAAAAAGTCTGAAATCTGAAACAGTTCTGGTCTCAAACCTTTTGGATGTGGGATACTCAACTCATACTATAATTGGTAATTTCAAAAAGATTAGAAGTTTGGTTCAAATAAAGTAAAAAGCTGTATGTGTGTTTTCAGTGTGTAATGAGAACTTGAGCTATCTTAAAAGTTTAACAAGTTGGGAAAAAGTTTGTTAAGTTATGGATATTTTATTGTCATTAAAATTAATATTAAAATTCACAGCCAGAAAATACAGGTGAAAATGCATATCAAATGGTGTTTAGTTGTACAAATTATGTCAATAAGGACCCAAAGTAAACACAGAAAAATGGAATCTGGATTTTTGAAGGTAGGAGTTGGAGTCTGCTCAATGTTAGGTACTAGGAATATACAGATAAATAAGAAATGGTCATCCAAGAATCTAAAAATCTAATAGTGGGAAAGAAATAGGTTAAAAAAAATCCACAAAATGAAAATTCATTACACTATATTTTGCTATTACAGCTAAAAAAAAAAAACCCAGGTAACAAAGGAACTAATTCTTTGAGAAATAAAGCATTCATTTAGGCTGCGGTTGTCACTTGTTTCGGAGAAAGAAAAGTTGGATGTGAAAATAAGAAATAGAATTACCTGATTGTAAAACTGAATAGGATATACACGGTTCCTGGTAAAGTTAATATTGACTGGATGCAGTTTACCCCTGTAATCCCAGCACATTCAAAGGCCAAGGTTGGGAGGATTGCTTGAGCCCAGGAGTTCAAGGCTGCAGATAGTGCCATTATACTCTCGTCCGGACAGCAGAGAGAAGTAAGACCCTGTCTTTTTTTAAAAAAAAAAAGGTTATAATTTAGAAAAGACTGAAATTTTGTTACTTTTCTTGAGTTAAAATGTCATAGACCCTGTGAAAATAACTTAAATAACTAACTGTATTTGGAATTTTGTGTGAAGACAGCAGTCAACTGTTGAAATCAACTATTTCCTCTGAAGTACTTAAAATTTTCCCATGCCCCCACCCTCTTTATTTCTTTTTGAGACAGTCTTGTTGTGCTGCCCAGCTGGAGTGTGGTGGCATCATGGCTCACTGTAGCCTCAACCTTTCAGACTCTGGAAATCCTCCTACCTCAGCCTCCTGAGTAGTTGGGACCACAAGCATGCGCCACCGTGCCCAGCTAATTTTTAAAATTATTTATAAAGATGAGATCTTTTCTGTGTTGCCGAGGCTGGTCTTGACCTCCTGGGCTTGAGCTGTCCCCCCATCTTAGTCCCCCAAAGTGCTGGGATTACAGGCATGAGCCACCACACCCAGCTTACCCAAATTTTAAAAACATGATTTATTTACTTTTTTTTTTAGAAACAGGGTCTTGCTCTATTGCCCAGGGTGGAGTGTAGTGGCGTGATTCTAGCTCACTGCAGCCTTGAATCCCTGGGCTTAAGTGGTCACCCCACCACAGCCTCCCAAATAACTAGACTGTACAGGCACGTGCCACACCATGCCCAGCTAATGTTGAATTTTTTTGTAGAGAGTCTTGCTGTGTTGCCTAGGATGGTCTCAAACTCCTGGCCTGGAGCAGTCCTCTCACCTTGGCCTACCAGAGTGCTGGGATTACAGACCTGAGGCATTGCATTTGGACCCCTATTTTTTTTTTTTTGCCTGGGGGTTTCTTAGTGGCAGACCAGAGAACTTGCTAGACAAAATCTTAAAGAGCTGTACTACTGCAGCCTCCAAGTTTTAACTCACCAACTCAGTATATACTTTGGCTTTTACAAGACTATTATTAAGTAAAATATACTCTCTTTTCTACCTTGCTTTTGATCTGTTCTGCTTCTTGAAGCATAGTAAAAATATTTTCTAACTGCTAAGTTTGTTGATTGTACTGGATGTGTGAAAAAGTAAGAGTAGTAGGTAACATCCTGGATTCTAGAGACCGATTCTTGGTTGAAGATAACGGTCCAGTGTTAATATAAATCCACATAAATCTTTATCTTTCAGAAAATACTTTCCTACTAACTGTATAAAATTGTTAAAACACTATAAATCTAAATTTGAGTTTTGCTCATTTAATTCTGTGGCATACACAATATTTCTTTTTTTTTTTTTTTTTTGAGACGGAGTCTCGCTCTGTCGCCCAGGCTGGAGTGCAGTGGCCGGATCTCAGCTCACTGCAAGCTCCGCCTCCCGGGTTTATGCCATTCTCCTGCCTCAGCCTCCGAGTAGCTCGGACTACAGGCGCCTGCCACCTCGCCCGGCTAGTTTTTTGTATTTTTAGCCAGGATGGTTTTGATCTCCTGACCTCGTGATCCGCCCGTCTCGGCCTCCCAAAGTGCTGGGATTACAGGCTTGAGCCACCACGCCCGGTCTGCATACACAATATTTCTATGTAGAATAATGGATTTGATGGCTAGAAAAGTAAGTCAGTGTCTAATAGAGTCCTTGTATATTGTCTAGAGCAGGGGTCCCCAACCCCCAGGTCACAGTGGCATTAAATTATCATAGGAGAACCAACCATATTGTAAATTGCACATGCGAAAGATCTAAGTTGCACACTCTTTATGAGAATCTAATGCCTGATAATCTGAAGTGGAGCAGTTTCAAACTAAAGTCATCACCTCCACCCACTCCCGCCAATCGTGGAAAAATTGTCTTCCATGGAACCGGTCCCTAGTGTCAGAAAGCTTGGGGACTGCTGGTCTAGAGGCTTTCTCCCCCTTGTGTTTGGTCTGATTCATGTTGTATTAGTTGTGATATTGTCTGTTTCAACATACACATTTTCATCCAAAGAAATACTTAATTGTCATTTAAATGGGTACTTTAAGCTTTCATTTTTTCTTTAAGTGACTGTTTGATTTATATTATGCATCAGGCACTGTTTAGGCCTTGGAACTTCCCAAGTGTACCAGGAACCTTGTATTCTAGTTGAGAAGACACATAAATATGGCCAGTATTGGGAAGATGTAGCGTTTTATTTTTTCTGGAGTTGAGTTTTTAGCTTAAAACTTATGATTTTTTCCTGTGAATACTCTTAAAGACAAAATCAGGAAAATTATACAGAGTGGGTAAAATTTTAGGTTGAATAAAGACTGTCGTTATTCTGACTAGAGTTAATATTAAGAAGTTGAAAATATTGATATTAGGCATGTTACCTATATTAACAATTTAAGATGGGAACATGAACTTGGGATGTTTGCAGTTTGGGAACTCTCTACCCTGACCAAAACTAAACTGAATGAATATAAGTTCTGACAGACTGATCTTTACCACTACTGTAACCTATTTGATATTGAACATTTTTTTATTATGTAGCTGGGCGTGTGGGCATGTAACTGTAGTCCCAGCCCCTTGGGAGACTGAGGCAGGGGAAGATCCCTTGAGGCCAGGAGTTCCAGCTGCAGTGAGCTGTGATCACACCTGTGAATAGCCACTGTACTTTAGCCTGGATAACATAGTAAGACCTCATCTCAAATTTAAAAGAGAAAACATATTATTATGGAAAATTTCAAATACAACATACATAAAAGTAGACTGTATAATGTAGTGAATCTCCATATACTTATTTCTGGCTTCAACAGTTAATCAATGTGGTTAATATTGCTTCATCCATAATCTACTCTTGACGATTATTTTAGTGCTGTGGGTTTTTGTTTTTTTCTTTGACAAAGTCTTGCTGTGTTACCCAGCCTTGAGTACAGTGGCATAATCGTGGCTCTCTGCAGTCTTGACCTCCTGAGCTCAAGCAGTCTTCCTGTCTCAGCCTCATGAGTAGCTGGCAGCACAGATGCATGCCACCACACCTGACTAATTTTTAAATTTTTTGTAGAGACGAGTGCTCCCAATGTTGCCCAGGCTGGTCTCAAACTCCTGGGCTCAAGCAGTCCTCCAGCCTCAGCCTCCCAAAGTACTGGGATTACAGATGTGAGCCATCACACCCGACCTTAGTTTTTATTTTTGGTTTTTCTTTTATGGCTCCTCAAAATTTAGCTTAATGACATGATTGTTTTAGAATAAGTCCCAAACATAACGGCATTTTATCTGTAACAACTTATGTATCTTTAAAGATAAGAATTAAATATACATACACACAAAATCATACATACACACAGTACTGTTATCACAGTCCCCCCAAAAGTTTTAACAGTTTACTATTGCTTGTGAAATATCCAGGTAGTTTTCATATTTCCCAATTGTATCATAAATGTCCTTTTATACCTGGTTTATTTGAAGCTATATCCAAACAGGGTTATACATTACGTTTAGTTGATATCTTAAGTCTTTATAGAAATATCCCTTACTTCTTTTTTTTTTTTTCCCCCCTTGGCATTTATTTGTTGAAGAAACAGATCATTTGTCCTGAAGAATTTTCTCACATTTTAGACTTGGCAGATTCATCTTCTGGGGTCATCCAGCACATTCCTCTGTCCCCTGTATTCCCTGTAAATTGGAAGTTAGAGCTAGCTATTTGATAAGATTCATTTTTTTCTTTTTTTGGCAAGAACATTTTATAGATAGCGTTATGTACTTCCTACATAGTACATTATAATGCTCATGATGTCTGGTTGTCTCCTTTCTGTATTATAAATATTGATTAGTGTGTAGAGGTGTTTTCATCCTGATCCATTCATTTTAAAACTTCCTTGATGGTTTCAACAGCCATTTTTGATCATTGCCTGGATTTGCCGTTGTATATGAAACTCTAAATCTATAGTTTCTTCTACATTTATTGCTGGCATTCCATATAGTTGACTGTAACAACCATTTGGTTAACCTGAAATGCAGTTTTTACAGAAGAGACATGATATATGTGTATTCTCTTTCATTTATCAATTTAAAGAATGAGTTGATTGCCTAGTTTTTTCCAAAGGGAATTCCTGTTTTTTTTTTTTTTTTTAAAGTATCATTATGAACTCATGAATTTTTAGCATTTGATATGTTGATATGTTTCACTCCATTATAGTCTTTTTTGATGTTCAGATTGTCTCATCTTTAATCAGTGGGAGCCTCTTCATGTTGGCTTCTGATCTTTTTTTTTTTTTTCTTAAATTTTTGACATGCCAGTCTTTGATAACTCTCTTGCGTCTGGAAGGACAAGGTATACGAAGGAAGTACCAGGCTCCTCTTACAAATTTTCTGCGCTGACCTAGAATTGGCCCTTTGTCTAAAGAAGAACTCTGTTGCTTTTAGAAGTAGTATTTAGAGACTCAGTAGGAATTGTTTAAGAAAGTCAGGCTACATTTGAATTAATTGCCATCTTTTTGAGGCATTTTTTAATTTTAATTAATTTATTATTATTATTATTATTATTATTATTATTTTTTGAGACAGAGTCTTACTCTGCCGCCCAGGCTGGAGTGCAGTGGCGCGGTCTCGGCTCACTACATCCTCTGCCTCCTGGGTTCAAGCAATTCTCTGCCTCAGCCTCCCAAGTAGCTGAGATTACAGGCACCCACCACCATATTTGGCTAATTTTTTTGTAGTTTTAGTAGAGATGGGGTTTCACCATCTTGGCCAGGCTGGTCTTGAACTCCTGACTTTGTGATCCACCCACCTCGGCCTCCCAAAGTGCTGGGATTACAGGCATGAGCCACCGCACCCGGCCTTGTTTTTTATTTTGAGTCAGAGTCTTTCTTTGTCACCCAGACTGGAGTGCAGTGGCGTGATCTCGGCTCACTGCAACCTCTGCCTCCTGGGTTCAAGTGATTCTTGTGCCTCAGCCTCCAGGGTAGCTGGGATTATAGACGTGCACCACCATGCCTGGCTAATTTTTGTAATTTTAGTAGAGATGGGGTTTTACCATGTTGCCCAGCCTGGTCTGAAATTCCTGAGCTCAGGGGATCCACCTGCCGTGGCCTCCCGAAGTGCTGGGATTACAGGTATGAGCCATTGTGCTTGGCCTTTCTAAAGTATTTGAATTGTATGTTCTTTGTCAGTAGTTTTAAAAATAGACATTTGGCAAAGTAGCCTTTTGGTTTCCAGTTTACTTTGAGACAGCTATTATTAATTAGATATACTTAGTACATTGAGTGATGTATCATACATTTAAAGTAGTCATATAGACTAAGATTGTACTTCCCATTTTTCTGTGTATTTATGTATTTTTATTTTTTAATTAATTTTTTTTTCTTTTAAAGACAGCATCTCACCCTGTCACCTAAGCTGGAGTACAGTGGCACAATCGTGGCTCACACTGCAGCCTCGACCCTCTGGCTCAAGTGATCCTCCCGCCTTAGCCTCCCAAATAGCTAGGATTACAGGCGTGAGCCCCCATGCCTGGCTAATTTTTAAAATATTTAGTGGAGACAGAGTCTCGGTATGTTACTCAGGCTGGTCTCAAACTGCTGGGCTCAAGTAATCCTCACACCTTGGCCTCCCAAATTGTTGAGATTGTAGAGGTCAGCCACTGCACCTGGCCCCGTTTTTCTCTTTAACATACTACTTCATTCTGCTGATAGGTCACTCTTCACAAGTAATTCTCTGTCATTGATTGTGTGCTTACAACTATTTGTTCCCCTCGTTGAGAATATGTTAAATTGGGCCAGGCATGGTGGCTCATGCCTGTAATCCCAGAATTTTGGGAGGCCAACACGTGTGGATCACCTGAGGTCAGGAGTTTGAGACCAGCCTGGCCAACATGATGAAACCCTGTCTCTACTAAAAATACAAAAAATTAGCTGGGCGTGGTGGCGGGCACCTGAAATCCCAGCTACTTGGGAGACTGAGGCAGGAGAATTGCTTAAACCTGGGAGGCGGAGGTTGCCGTGAGGCCAGATCATGCTACTGTACTCCAGCCTGGGTGACAGAGTGAGACTCTGTCTCAAAAAAAAAAAAAAAAAGAGAAAAAAGAAAAATAAAAAGAAAAAAATACGTTAAATTGCTTTGCAGTATAATACTTAGCTGATTCTTTTTAAATGTACTTTTTTTTTCCCCATCAACTTTTAAGTTCCAGGGGACATATGTAGAATGTACAGCTTTGTTACATAGGTAAAGGTGTGCCATGGTGGATTGCTGCACAGATCAACCTACCACCTAGGTATTAAGCCCAACATCCATTAGAAATGTAAATTTTAAAAGGGTTAATGCTAAGTGCAAAGTTTTACAGATGATTTGTTACTTCCTCTTTTGCTTCTTATATAGGAAGAAAAGGGTAGTGAAGTTTAGCATCTCTATATTCCCTTTAGGGACTTACTATGAAACCAAGTGGTTCCTTTCCTGTCTTATTAAGGTGCATTTAAAATATTTAGGGATTTTACAGCTTTTAAGGACATTTCACCAGGTATAAAAAAAAAATTCATGGCTGGACGCCAGGCCCAGTGGCACTTTGGGAGGCTGAGGCAGGTGGATCACAAGGTCAGGAGATCGAGACCATTTTGGCTAACATGGTGAAACCCTGTCTCTACTAAAAATACAAAACA
>NW_012122932.1:379089-402596 GCF_000951035.1 Colobus angolensis palliatus
GCTAATTTTTATATTTTTAGTAGAGACTGGGTTTCACCATCTTGGCCAGGCTGGTCTTGAACTCCTGACCTCATGGTCCACCCGCCTCGGCCTCCCAAAGTGCTGGGATTACAGGCGTGAGCCACATGAGCCACTGTGCCTGGCCTGTCCTTTTCCCTTTCTCAATTTTTCTTACCCATGTGCTCACAGAGATAACACATTTTCACTATCTTTAATTTTTTCTTTGGAGCATTTCTTATTCTTTGTGAAGGTATGCATGTAGTGGTTTGTTCTTAATGCCTTTATCTTTTATTCTGCCCTTAGATATGGAAGCATATTTTGTGCAAACCTGAAATTATGTGGGTTGGTTGGAGGGGGGTGGTTTTCTTTTTAATGGGTATGACAGTTTTCATACCTGCATATCTCATTGGATAGAAAAATTGTGTATAATTAGTAGCTCAGGGCTCCTTTGTCTAATAACCTGATATGGTTCACTGTTCAGCTTTGGATAAAATTAGCACGTAGTCTCCACTTAAGATCAGGAAAGATGGAGATTATATATACTACCTAATTCTTATTCTTTTCTTTATACCTCGATGAATCCTAACCAGTTGCATGTCTATTCTTTCTTGAGTTAGAAAGAATCCCAGGAACATCTTTCTGTACTTCTATTCCTGTTGGTTTAATTTCTCTGTTTTTGGCTCAAAGTCTCAGGAAACACATCATCACCTAAGAGAAGCTTGTGACTCTCATTCCCAGCTGCCCTCCTATTCTTTTCTCTATAGGACAGCCCATGTACTCTCGTGAACATGGTGCTGCTGCATCTGAGCGACTTCAGTTGGGGACACCGCCTCCTCTGTTGGCAGCTCGTTTGGTGCCACCTCGAAACCTCATGGGATCCTCCATTGGGTACCATACCTCAGTCTCCAGCCCTACCCCTCTGGTTCCAGGTAAGCTTTGCTACAGATGGCCATCCACCTCACTGATCTTTTTTACCTTAAGCTGGCCAGCCTAAGCGGTGACCTGGCATCCTGATCTGCTGTCATAAAGTCCTATTAAAGCTCATAGGTAGTTTTATTTTCTGTTCCTTTGCTTCTTTGGTTTGTCTCTAGTGGCTGCTAGATGATTAGGCCTGTGTATCCGTCATCTCTGGTGTCCTCTATATTTACTTTCAGTGCCTCGGTAACAAAGTGATGCTAGTTCCTTGAGCTAGTTTCTAATCAGGTAGATGGGAAGATAAATATCCACTTAATGTTTTCTGATTAGTTATACATTGTAATAAACTAGGTTAATTTTTCTTTGAAACAAAACGAAAATAAACATCTGGTTTCTTGCCGATCATGTCCTTTTTTCCCTTTTGCCAGTTGTATAGTCCTTTTGCCCCTTGTATGTGTGTATAATGTAGCAATTCTTAAAAATTCTTTTGTCCTATTGACATAGGTATTTTGAAGGATCTGTGGAGTGCTTTGTGGGTGTTTCATGAGGTGTTTTTAACCCTTTCTCACTTTGCCTTTAGATCTTATTCATTTTAATTAACTAAAGGGCTTTTAAGTTAATTGGTGTTCTGTGTATTCCCAGGATTTATAGCACAAGGTCATTTGATTATGTAACTTCTTTAAAACTTTCTGCAGTCTTAACTGTAGGAGATTTTCTGTCAGTAGTGCCAAGTGGTAACTGAAAATTTTTAATCATAATTTGCTGATCCATTTTTAAAAAGAAAAAGCAGTATTCATTTTGTGTGTTATATTGCATGTAATTTTTAGAGTTGGCATAACCAGGGAAGCTGTTACTTTACATATCATTTTCAAACTATCATTCTTCAACACGTTGAAATTTAATAAGCAACTATGTTAGATTTACTTTTAAGCTAGACATATCATTACAGTGTGTTTCCATCAGGAGGGAATGCTCACGATTAAATACTGTCTTTAGTTGTCTTAAAGAAACAAAAAATTATAGAGAGAGAAGTTAGAGCAAAAACTAAAATAATTAAGTATGAAGCCCCCAAAATACTCTTTGGCAGATAACTATGATCATAGTCCTGTAACCATTGAGGCAAAATTATTTGTTTTTATTTGTTTATTTGTTTGTTTTGTTTGTTTGTTTTGAGACAGAGTCTGACTCTGCTACCCAGGCTGGAGTGCAAGGGCGTGATCTTGGCTCACTGCAACCTCCACCTCCAGGGTCCAAGCGATTCTCCTGCCTCAGCCTCCTGAGTAGCTGGGATTACAGGCATGCATCACCAAGCCCAGCTAATTTTTGTGTTTTTAGTAGAGACGAGGTTTCACCATGTTGGTCAGGCTGGTCTTGAACTCCTGACCTCGTGATTTACCTGCCCTGGCCTCCCAAAGTACTGGAATTATAGGCGTGAGCCACTGCACCTGGCCCAATTATTTGGTTTTATTAATCATCATCAGGAAACTTTGAGACTGAATGCAAGCCTTAGGAATGAAATAAAAAATCTCTAATAGGAATGTCATTGTGATAATAATTTATTAAATTTTCTGTTCCATCCTTCTCTGAGGAGGACAGTACAAATGCCCCAAATGATTACTTTTCAACATAATTTAACATTTTATTAGAGGGAGACAGTTCTTAATCTAGTGATGCCTTTTTTGTGTAATTCCATGAGCTGTTTTCAAAACCTGGAAAAAGGGGAAACGTGGGGGTGTGGGGGGAAGAGAAGGAATGTCGACCAGCAGTTCTAGTTCTTATATTAGGTATCTCAGAATCACCTGTGCTTTAATAGCATTTTATTATTATTGCCTCCTTGTAGCTTGTGAATGTTTTGTGCAAGAAGGAAGTTAGCTTGTGAATCTGAAGTTGGGAGAAGCATAATATTCATGGGAGAGGTTTAATCTAAGAGTATTGGGGGTGAGACATTTTCTGGATTGAGGACTTCTGAATCCTAGTTGTGCTATTTATTGACTGTTGACTCAAATGCCTGTAGTGGCCAGGAAGATCCCCTAAATGAGGATAATTTGGTGATCTTATATTCTGAATGACTTCTATACTCTAAATCATAGACGTGACTGATGTGTATGTGAGCGCATGTGCTGTTTTATTTGAAATATGGTTTATGTGTGAAACCAGCTGTTCTCTCTCTAGTTTGAAGAAGTGCAGATAACCAAATGAATACATTTTCTTTTGACCTCAATTAAAAAGGTGCCTAGAAATTGGAGATATGATAGATAACAGAGGAAACTCAGTCCTTCACATATGGTGTTTGTGTATGTAAAAATTTGTATTAACAAATGTGCATTGGGCCGGGCATGGTGACTCACACCTGTAGTGCCAGCAGTTTGGTAGACTGAGGCCGGCAGATGGCTGAAGCCCAGGAGTTCAAGACCAGTCTGGGCAAGGTAGCGAGACCCCATCTCTATTTTTTTTTTTTTTTTTTTTTGAGACGGAGTCTCGCTCTGCCACCCAGACTGGAGTGCAGTGGCTGGATTTCAGCTCACTGCAAGCTCCGCCTCCTGGGTTTAGGCCATTCTCCTGCCTCAGCCTCCCGAGTAGCTGGGACTACAGGCGCCCGCCACGTCGTCCGGCTAGTTTTTTGTATTTTTAGTAGAGACGGGGTTTCACCATGTTAGCCAGGATGATCTCGATCTCCTGACCTCGTGATCCGCCCGTCTCGGCCTCCCAAAGTGCTGGGATTACAGGCTTGAGCCACCGCGCCCGGCTATTTTTTAAAATAAAAAAAAAAGTGTACATTGACATTTGGATAAGGTAATTAATATATAGAGCAGAAATGAGTAGGTGAGTGAATCTGAAAATACCATTATGTAAGAACGGATGCATGTATCTATATTCTGTAATAGGAGCATTTTTTTTTTTTTTCAGTTTCAAAAAGTGTGTCTAGATACTGTAACACAAAGAGAAATACAGTCTTCATCTCAGGTTCCACATGTGCAGATTCAACCAACTACAGATTGAAAATATTCAGAAAAAATAAAAATAAAAAATAGCAATACAATAATTAAAAATAATGCAAGTTTTAAAAACAATATCCATAACAGCTATTTACATAGCATTTATATTATGTATTATAATTAACCTAGAGATGTTTTAGAGTATACAAGAGGATTTACCTAGGTTATATGCAAATACCACCACCCTATTTTATATAAAAGTCTTGAACATTTGTGCATTTCGATATCTGTGGGAGGGTCCTGGAACCAGTCCCTCACAGATACTGAGAGGTGACTGTAGGTTGATGTATTTATATTTGTTGGAGAATATATGTTTTTTAAGCAGGTGTTTATTTTAGAACAATGAGAGATGATTTAACCTCTCTCTGATTTGTTGTGTGTTTTGTTGCTTTGTTTTCCCTCAGATACATATGAACCAGATGGTTACAACCCAGAAGCTCCTAGTATTACTAGTTCTGGTAGATCTCAGTACAGACAGTTCTTTTCAAGAACACAGACACAGCGCCCCAATCTGATTGGCCTAACATCTGGAGATATGGATGCAAATCCAAGAGGTGAGAATACCTTGAACTTTTTCTGATGCTAAGTGTTATGCAGTAGTTGGATATAGTTATTACATTTGCATTTCTGGCCTCGCTTGAGGAAATTAAGGTCCAAATTACTTATATATCATCTCTTTGAAGGGTACTATGTATTAATCTCAGATGTTTTTAAATAACTTTATCTCCAAAGTTTATTTTAAAGCTATAGTTAGAATATTTTTAAATATAAATCACACTAATATTACTTAACTACTTCTTTTAGTAGGACTTTAGGCTGTTTTAGTTTTGTTGCTAGGCACTGTGTTAGGTGTTGTGTATAGATAGATGAAATTACTGATCCCTTCCTCAAAGAACTGATCATTGAAGGGCCTACTTTGGCACCTCAAAGTACTGGGATTACAGGTGTGAGCCCCTGTGCCCAGCCTAGCATTTTCCTGTTCTTACTTTCTATCCTAGCTTTATTAATTCTTTTTTTCCTGCCATTAATAACACTATTACCACTATAAGAATAAGTTTTGTATGAAGACTACCAAATGCCTTCTCATATATATATATATATTTTTATATATATGGATATATTTTTTGAGACAGGGTCTCCTTCTGTCACCTATGCTGGAGTGCAGTGGCGTGATCTCGGCTCACTGCAACCTCTACCTCCTGGGTTCAAGCGATTATCCCACCTCAGCCTCCTGAGTAGCTAGGATTACAGGTGTGCGCCACTACAACCCTGCTAATTTTTGTATTTTTAGTAGAGACGAGGTTTCACCATAGTGGTCAGGTTGGTCTTGAACTCCTGACCTCAGGTGATCCAGATCCCACCTTGGCCTCCCAAAGTGCTGGGATTACAGTCATGAGCCACCACACCCAGCCTCATAGATATTACTGTCTCTCATGTTTCTGTTTTTATTCTCCCCTTTTACAAGTAAAGACACTGAAGCTTAGAGAGGTTTAAAGAACTTGCCCAAGGTCACGCAGCTGTTAAGTGCCAGAACTAGAATTCAGAGTAGAAGTCATGTTTTGTGTACAACAGGATTTCTTTGTTGTCTTGGGCAAGTCATTTAACCTTTAGTTATATCTCCTTCCTTTAATATGACACACTTCATTAAGTTAAAAAAAAAAAAGCATTAGGCAATGTTAGCTGGTAATGATAAAAACTATTTAAGGAGAACATAATGGCATCTCAAATTCTAGAATGTTTTATGCCATCACAGTTGCTGTCTTCTTCATTAGCCTTCTGAAACACAAGTCCCGCAAGAGCAAGGATCATGTCTATTTTATTCACCAATGTATACCCAACGTCTGCTATAGTTGCTGAGCTGTCACATAGCTAAATGTCAAGTGAATGAATCTTTACATCATAATTTCCCTGACAAAGATGAAATCAAATGTACCAACTCCTAACCATATACCTACCCCGGCATTCAGCTCTGGGTTATTCTTTGCTTGGTGGAGTTGCTAAAGTTAAGAGAAATAATCAGGATTCAATAGGCATAGTTTTGTGTTGTTAATTTCTGTTTTGTTCAGTACACCTCTTCCTACCCACACGTTATTTATTGTAAGGACAGATTCTTAGAGTATTTCTGTCAATTTATAGTATTGGCTTTGGAGTTTCTTCCCACCTTTAAACCTATAGAAAATCAAAAGAAACATAATAAACATCTGAATGCCTTCATTTAGATTTACCAGTAATATTTTATTACCTTTGGGCATGAATGCTCTCTTTTCTTTCTTCTCTCCACTCACTTTTTCTTGTTGAATCTCTTGAAAGTAAGTGGTAGACATTGTGAAACTTTAACTCCTTTACCTTATATCTAAGAATAAGACAGTCCTATATAAGCACAGTATTATTGCCACACATAAAACCATAATTCTATAATAATATGTAATTCTTATGATGTGGTTAACTTCTTGTTGAATCACACCAGGAGGCAAATAATGTCCATTAATGGTGCTAAGTTTGATTGCTTGCATAAGGTGATCATTGTTAGAGCTCTCCATTGTGTTTGTTTCTTTCTTTCTTTGTTTCTTTATGAGACTGAGTTTCACTCTTGTTGCCCAGGCTGGAGTGCAATGGTGTAATCTTGGCTCACCGCAACCTCCGTCTCCTGGGTTCAAGTGATTCTCCTGCCTCGGCCTCCCGAGTAGCTGGGATTACAGGCATGCACCACCATGTCTGGCTAATTTTTTTGTATTTTTAGTAGAGACGGGGTTTCCCCACGTTGGTCAGGCTGGTCTCGAACTCCCAACCTCAGGTGATCCACCCGCCTTGGCCTCCCAAAGTACTGGAATTACAGGCGTGAGCCACCGTGCCCGGCCCAGAGCTCTCCATTGTAAATGTAATTTTTGGAGTGTTACTTTGGCACCATAAGAATCTTGTTTTCCAACAGCCTTTCACCAATATTTTTTTCATCTATTGATCATTCATGCCTGAGTCAATTATTACATCAAGGTTAACTTTGAGTTTTGAAACATGGATTTCTAGTTTTTATAGAAAAAGGCATTTGTAACTTTTTCTTCTGTTAGGCATTTCTAAAAGAGAAATGAAAGTAATTGAGCTATTAATAGTACTCTTTAGCTTTTAGACTAAGTATGTTAATCATTGAGACTCCTGAAAAACTCAGTAATTTGAATTTTTGTTTCCAACAGCTGCTAACATTGTGATCCAGACTGAACCACCAGTTCCTGTTTCGATTAATAGCAACATAACCAGAGTAGTTCTTGAACCAGATAGTCGAAAAAGAGCTATGAGTTGTTTGGACGGGCCACTCACAAAGAAACCTTGGCTGGGAAAGTAAGATAATTTGCTAATTAGTAGCATCTCATTGTTACTGTTGTTTGCATTAGTAAATTCATAAAAATAAGATTTGTCATTAATTAATGATTTTCAAACTAAATATCTTGAAGTTAGGGTTCTAGGAGACATCGTTAGAATGTTGTAAAAATTAAAAAGTTAACAATATTTATAGTAGGTTTGTTTTTTTTTTTTTTTGAGACAGAGTCACCCAGGCTGGAGTGCATAATCTCAGCCCACTGCAACCTCCGCCTCCCGGGGTGAAGTGATTCTCCTGCCCCAGCCTCCTGAGTAGTTGGGATTACAGGTGCCGGCACCACACCCACCTAATTTTTTGTATTTTTAGTAGAGACGGGGTATCACTGTGTTGGTCAGGCTGGTCTTGAACTCCTGACCTCAGGTGATCCATCCACCTTGGCCTCCCAGAGTGCTGGGATTACAGGTGTGAGCCACCACACCCGGCCCATAAAAGGTATTTCTAATTTGTACCTACCTATTTCTACACCTAACCCAATATTAAAAATTACTGACACACTGGCAATGGATAGAAAAGAAGAAAAAAAAAGAAATAAATGGTGAAGAAAATAGCTTAGTACCCTTGCAGAAGTTGAAAATACGCCATTAAAGATGATGCTCTAGCCGGGCACTGGTGTGTGCCTGTAATCCCAGATACTAAGGAAGCTGAGGATCACTTGAGGTCAGGAGTTCGAGACCAGCCTGACCAAAATGGAGAAACCCAAAATACAAAATTAGCCGGGCGTGATGGTGCACGCCTATAACCCCAGCTGCTTGGGAGACTGAAGTGGGAGAATCACTTGAACCCTGGAGGCGGAGGTTGCAGTGAGCTGAGATCTCACCATTGCACTCTAGCCTGGGCAAAAAGAGCAAAACTCTGTCTCAAAAAAAGAAAAAAAAAAGATGATGTTCTAGCCTTAATTTAATTTAATGATGTTAGAGTCCTTGATAATTGTGGTAGATGTTTATGTTAGATCTTTTTAGCATATGATTTTAAGTGTTAGTTGGGCCTTTTCTTTTTGTAATCTATTGCTGTTCACCTTTCTCTTCACCTTTTCTCTATTCTCATGTAATAAGAATAATGTCGGCCGGGCATAGTGGCTCACACCTGTAATCCCAGCACTTTAGGAGGCCGAGGCGTGTAGATCACTGATGTCAGGAGTTTGAGACCAGCCTGGCCAACATGGTGAAACCTTGTCTGTACTAAGAATACAAAAATTAGTCGGGCGTGGTGGTGTGTGCCTGTAATCCCAGATACTAAGGAAGCTGAGGCAGGAGAATCACTTGAACCCGGGAGGTGGGGGTTGCAGTGGACCGAGATCATGCCACGGCTCTCCAGCCTGGGTGATGGAGTGAGACTCTGTCTACAAAAAAAAAAACAAAAAACAACAACAAAAAAGAATAATGTGAAAATTGCTTAGTAATTTCTGAAGAATGTTAAGGTCTCACAAAAGGCAGTTTAAACAAATTAATCAATGCAATTAATTTATTATATAGAGATGTGGTCTTACTATGTTCCCTAGACTGGTCTGGAAGCCCTGGGCTCAAGCAGTCCTCCTGCCTTGGCCTCTCAGAGTGTTGGTATTACAGGCATGAGCCACTGCGCCCAGCTTGTAACCCGTGTCTTGATGTTTAATATATTTCTGTGGTTTGAATTTTGAATATAATGTTTCATAGGATTTTGAAAAAGTTTTCTGGGATTATAGGTGTGAGCCACCATGCCCATCCACAAAAGGCACTTAAAAAAATTATAAACCTAAATTCTTTGTGGTTATATCTCTTGGCTAGGCATGAAGTAGGAGAATTAACTAAGATGTATTAATTTTCCTTTTAGGCAAGGAAATAACAATCAAAATAAACCAGGGTTCTTACGAAAGAATCAGTATACAAACACCAAATTAGAAGTCAAGAAAATCCCTCAGGAATTGAACAACATTACCAAGCTCAATGAACACTTCAGCAAATTTGGAACTATTGTTAATATCCAGGTAACTGTGGCTATGTCGGTGACAGAAGCCAGGCATTTTATGGGTCTTGGGAAAATTTCTATTAGCTCACCTTGTTTAAATGAGTCAGTGGTTATTCTGATCATCTCTGCTAAGTGCTGTAAATGCCACCATATATCTGTATATCCACTTTTATGATGGACTTGTTAAACCACGTTTGTTCTTGTGAATTCATTTGGTTCTTTTCTGCAATCTCTTCCTGAAAGAGAATGGGTAGCCTCACAGTTTTGGAGACTGGGAAGTCCAAGATCAAGGTGCTGGATGATTCATTTCCTAGGGAGAGCTGTCTTCCTGGCTTGCAGATGGTTGGCTTCTCACTGCGTTCTCATATGGCAGACAGAGAAAGAAAAAGAGGGGGTTGGGGCAGATTTCTTTCTCTTCTTTTAAGGCCACTGATACTGTTCATTAGGATGCACCCTTATGACCTCATTTAACCTTAATTACATCCTAAAAGCTCTGTCTCCAAAACAGTAATGTTGGAGTTTAGGGCTTCAACATGTGTATTTTGGGGAAAACATTCATTACATAGCAATGGGTCATAATTTATTTAACTATTTTCTGTTTTTGGGAATTTATATTGTTTTATTTTCTTCAAGGTTGCTTTTAAGGGTGATCCAGAAGCAGCCCTAATCCAATATCTTACCAATGAGGAGGCCAGGAAAGCCATTTCTAGCACAGAAGCAGTTCTAAACAACCGATTCATTCGAGTCTTGTGGCATAGGGAAAATAATGAGCAACCGACACTACAGTCCTCAGCACAGCTGCTCCTGCAACAACAGCAAACACTTAGTCACCTCTCACAGCAGCACCATCACCTGCCACAGCATCTTCATCAGCAGCAGGTGCTAGTGGCCCAGTCTGCTCCTTCAGCAGTGCATGGAGGTATCCAGAAGGTAATCTGGTTCACTGGGAATTAAAGGTCTTTTAGTTACACCCTCTAGATCAGTATTTTTCAGTTCCTGGTCCTTGGGTCTTCTACATAAGAGCTACTCATAATTTGAACCGCAGACCGGCAGCATCTGGTCTCCTGGGATCTTATTAGAAATGCAGATTCTTGGGGGAAAAATTGCAGATTCTTGAGCCATACTCCATCCTACTGAATCAGAATCCCTATGGGTGGGGCCCAAGGATTTGTGTTTTAACAAGCTCTCCAGGTGATTCTTACATACCTTAAAGTTTGAGATGTGCTATTTTACATCAGAATCACTTACCTGGGTGCAAATTCCTGGGCTTCACCGTCTCAAACCTGTGTAGAGTCAGTCTCTAGCTATAGGGCCTATAAATATACATGTTTAACAAGTACTCTTAAGTTATTGTTATGCACACTAAAGTATAATAACCATCTACCACTGAGCAACTTTGACTGTAAAGCTATTTCTTTATTTTGTATTAGAATCAGTCTTTTTTTGTGTCTACCCATTTGCCCTTCTTTTTCCCATGTAAGAAAAATTATACGTTCCTTCTAAAAATGGGTATAGAAGCTCCAGGAGAACTGGAATTTTGCCTGTTGTGTCCATTCTGTCCCTAGTGCCTAAAACAATATCTGGTACGTATTGCTCAAAACGTATTTGATTGAATAGATGAAGGAAGGAAAAAACAAAAGGACAAAATACCACACATCAGAGCCATTCAGATACTGACCTAGATAATCTCATGCTTAGAGTAAATGCATTCAGATTTTTTAAAAGTATTCCTTGCAGTACATGGTGTCGACTCCATTTATCATCCTGCTCATTTGCATCTAAATTCTCTTTCAGTTATCCCACTTGTATCCCACTTCATGTAAGGGCCCACAGGTGAATGCTTCGCCTAGATGTTGGATGAATAGTGTAGAAAAGAGTTCATATTATCACCTTCATGGTGATCATTAGACAGGTTCTGTTAGTACAGCCCAATATTGCATTATGTTTTTGAGGTGATCATTTCACAGTTATTCATATTAAGCCACTGTCAGTTAAGACCCCCTAATTCTTTTATTATTCTTTTTTTCTTTTTCTTTTCGAGACAGTCTCGCTTTGTCGTCATTCAGGCTAGAGTGCAGTGGCTCAGTCTTGGCTCACTGCAACCTGTGCCTCCTGGGTTCAAACTATTCTCCCGCCTCAGCCTCCCGAGTAGCTGCGACTACAGGTGCATGCCACCATACCTGCCCAATTTTTGTATTTTTAGTAGAGACGGGATTTCACCATGTAAAATGGTCTTGAACTGGTCTTGAACTCCTGACCTCAGGTGATCCACCTGCCTTGGACTCCCAAAGTGCTGGGATTATATGTATGAGCCACTGTGCCCAGCCAAGACCCTCTAATTCTTTCAGAGCATTGCATACTAGAGGAAACATTAAAAAATAATTGTTTTTTTGTGTGTAGGTGCATGCATTTTGTTGTGATATGTTTTAGACATTCCAAAAAGTATGAATAATCCTTTTTTTTTTCTTTTTTTTGAGATGGAGTCTTGCTCTGTCGCCCAGGCTGGAGTGCAGTGGCCGGATCTCAGCTCACTGCAGCCTCTGCCTCCTGGGTTCATGCCATTCTCCTGCCTCAGCCTCCTGAGTAGCTGGGACCACAGGCGCCCGCCACCTCACCCGGCTAATTTTTTGTATTTTTAGTAGAGACAGGGTTTCACCGTGTTAGCCAGGATGGTCTCGATCTCCTGACCTCGTGATCCGCCCATCTCGGCCTCCCAAAGTGCTGGGATTACAGGCTTGAGCCACCGCGCCCTGCCCAAAAGTATGAATAATCTATCAATCATTTCTATATTCACCAGTGTCATTAAAAAATAAAACCTTATGGATAATGGAAGCACCTTCCCATTCCCATTTTCTTATCTTCTTCCCTAGAGTAATCATCTTAAATTTGTATCATTCCTAGGCATGTTTTTAAACTTCTGCCACATAAGTGTTTATTTTGTATATGCAGATGATGAGCAAACCACAGACATCAGGTGCATATGTTCTTAACAAAGTTCCTGTTAAACATCGTCTTGGACATGCAGGTGGTAACCAGAGTGATGCATCACATTTATTGAATCAGTCTGGTGGTGCTGGAGAAGATTGCCAGGTAGGCATTTTTGGGAGCTTCAGATATATTTAGAATCATTCAGTGAATTAACAAAATAAATTAGTTATCAGTCAGACAGTCAAGACAGTTGTGACAGCTAACCTAAGTGTGGCAGGTATACCTCTCTAATTTCCATGTTTCAGTCAGAAATTTGCTAGTGAAATTTTTTTCCTATTCAAAGTTAAGTAGGAGGCTGGGCATGGTGGTTCACACCTGTAATCCCAGCACTTTGGGAAGCCAAGGTGAGTGGATCACTGGAGGTCAAGAGTTCGAGACCAGCCTGGCCAAAATGGTGAAACCCCATCTCTACTAAAACTATAAAAAAATTGGCTGGGCGTGGTTGCAGACACCTGTATTCCCAGCTACCCGGGAGGCTGAGGCACGAGAATCACTTGAACCCAGAAGGTGGAGATTGCAGTGAGCCAAGATGGCGCCATTGCACTCCAGCCTGGGTGACAGGGCAAGACTGTCTCAAAAGACAGAAACAAAAACAAAAGCAAAGTGAAGTAGGAATTTGAGAATTGTAGATATTTATTTATTTATTTAATTTTTTTTTTTTTTTTTTTTGAGACAGAGTTTCACTCAGTCACCCAGGCTGGAGTGCAGTGACACAATCTCGGCTTACCACAGTCACCGCCTCCTGGGTTCAAGCAATTCTGCCTCAGCCTCCTGAGCAGCTTAGATTACAGGCATGCGCCACCATGCCTGGCTGATTTTGTATTTTTAGTAGAGACGGGGTTTCTCCATGTTGGTCAGGCTGGTCTTGAACTCCCGACCTTAGGTGATCCACCCACCTCAGCCTCCCAAAGTGCTGGGACTACAGGCGTGAGCCACTGCACCCAGCCGAATTTTAGATATTTATTAATAGATAAGTGTCTTTATTAGTTAATTTCTTTAATTTCATCTTTTAAGAATTTAGTGAAGGGTATTCTGTAATAGTAAAAAAACCAAACTTTGCGATATATTTTAAGTAATTTATTTTTAGTAATATATCTGTACTATAACTCTTGAGCATGGTGATTATTACAAAGAGAGCTAAATAAAAAGAAAAATAAGCAGGGAAAGCAAAGCAAACTGCAGAGGAAGAGCAGCAATGCATGCTATCCCAAAAAATACAATATAGCTTCTGTAACTGAAACAACCTGATATTGACTCATGAATAGACAGACCAGTGGAACAGAATAGAAAATCTAGAAATAGACTCAATTGCAAATAGGAGTTATTATATAATAACAAAGTGTCCCAGATGAGTGGGGGAGTTATAGACGTGTTGATAAATAGTATTGGGATAACTGGATAGCCAGTAGGGAAAAGATGAAATAAGATCTGATCCTCTTTTTTTTATTATATCATAAGCCAGTATAAATTCCAAATGGATCTGAGATTTAGATGTTGATTGAAAAACTAAATGATACAACCCCTCATGAAAGGAAATTTGGCAGTACAGTATCTGCCAAAATTATGTATATGCATTACTAAACTAGTTATCTTCCCTCTAAGAATCTATGTCAAAGGTATACTAGCCAAAATATAGATAGACATATGTGCAAGGCTAGTAATGATATACCCTTTATAATAACAGAAGACTGGAAACAACCCAAATGCCCATCTGTAGGGGACTGGTTAACTGCAAATGTAGTATATCTACACAGTAAATATACAACTATATAAAGAATGAAGAATATTTTTGTATGTACCATGGAGTGATTATCAGAATATATTAAGTAAAAAAGCAAAATGGAAGAAAAAATACATAGTTTACTACTGCTGGTGTGAAAAAGTAGAGGCACTGAACACAGAGAAGTATTTGCTTATAACAGGAAAAAAACAAAAAGATAATTCATATTATTTAAATCCTGTGGTTATGGCAAGTATAGAAGAAGCTAGATGACTTTTGATTATGTCTTGTTTTGTAGATTTGACTTGGAACCATGTAAATAAATTCTGAATGTAATTATAAAGTAAAATTAAATGAAATAGAAGTAATCCCTAAAAAGTGAAAAGAAAAGTGAAACCCATGAACTAGCATATCTGCATTGAGCGCTTTAAAACAGTGATTTGACAATATATTCCTAATGTGATATACCCTGAGGACAAAAAATGATTTAAAGAAATCATATCAACATTGGCAGTGTTGATATTCTGAAACCCATCTGTGAGCATTGTTGAGTAATTAAAATGAGGAATTATGCTGATGTCCTTGACAACTGAGATTTTCAGTGTGGCTGAAAAGAGAGATAGTAGATAGATAAGATTAAGTAAATAGGCTGTAGTCCTGCATTTGAATAGAAACTATCAGTATAAACTCAGGTTATATTTTATCTTAAAGGGAAAGAAAGGCCACAAAATATTCCCCAAACGTTTCCCAATTCTGTTCACTGAAAAGGTCTAGAAACAATGACCAGCCCAGTCATTGAGCATCCCTAGCACTCAAAGGGATCCAGGAATCCTTGAAGAAATAGCTGTCTCCAGACCTGAGACTGGCAGTATTGCTGATGAGCCTAGAATATGGTATCAAGCCAGAAAGTAAGGAGGGTGTCAGAGATTACTAGAGTTCTGTCAAAGAGAAAAGCAAATCTGATCAGACCTCTAAATCTACCCACTAATTTAAAAGAAATTTGGGGTATAGAGAGACATCTTCAAGGGTACCATAGAATCCTGTGGGGTAGTACTACTGGATCAGTGACCTGGTTTCTTCAACAAACAATTTGCAACAAAAAGCAAGAGATGGAGAGGGAAACTATGAAGTAAAGGAGACTTCAAAGAGATATAACAAGTTACACTTACATGGACTTTAATAGATCCCATGTCAAATGGGAGGACATTGTTTAGAAAAGTACAAGCAGGAACTGGAGAGGTGAATATTTAATATTAAAGAAGTATTATTGCCTTTTAACTATATATTGTGATAGTATTGTGGTTATGTTGAAAAATGAAACGAGTCCATATCTTTTAGAGATATAATTGAAATATTACGGATCATATGATATTTGGGATAAGAATATAGTTGGGGATATAAATGAAAGGAGATTATTTTACATATTGATTATTGTTGCTGCTTGGTACTTTTGTCTGTTTCAAAAATTCCATTTTTTTTTAAAAAAAAAGTGATTAAAGATTTTCAAGTCAGATGGCCCTGACTGACTTAACCTGCCTCTTACTAGCTGTTGCTGTGGGAATTAAAACTTTAATGTTAATTTTATGTTAATAAAAAAAAGCCCCAAAGGGGAATGTGTAGCACATAAATAGTGCTCAGTAAATTTTAGTTGTTGCCATTTTAATAAAATAAATGATAACATGAACATCAGCTATACAAGGTTCTTACGGTACATGCAGGACTTTCCTGTGTAAACTGGTTTAGTTTTGATGATAATTAAGTGTTGTGGTGATTGAGAGAAGTCTTACATTTGGATATATTATTTATGAGATTGAATTTTCCATGGATTTCTGACTATTATTTTCTCTCTCTCTTATATTATTCAAAGTTAATTAAAAAGTTTTAAAGAAGACTGGTACAGTGACTCACACCTCTAATCCTAGCACTTGGGGAGGCTGAGGTTGGAGGATCACTTGAGCCCAGGAGTTTGAGACCAGCCTGGGCAACATAGAGAAACCCTATCTCTACAAAAAAGAAAAGAAACCAGCCAGGCGTGGTGGCTTGCACCTATAGTCCCAGCTACTCAGGAAGCTGAGGTGGGATTAAGCCCAAGAGATTGAGGTTGCAACAAGCTGTGATTGCACCTCCGCGCTCTAGCCTGGGCAGCAGAGTGAGACCTTGTCTTTAAAAAAAAAAGGAAGAAAGGAAAAATTAAAAAAAAAAACAAAAACGTAGCTGAATTCTTAGAAGGATTTTTCAGTTATTGGAAACAAGGGTTTTTGTTCGGCACTTCACCTAACAAAAAACAACTTATAATACCCTCCAGCCAGATACCACCTGTAGCCAAACAAATTCAACTTATTATTCAGTGAGAGGTATACACAATGCAACTGTGTGTGCCAAAAGGACTTATTTTAGGATTTCGGCTAAGTTAGATGATTTAGAAGGATTTAAGGAAACAGGCATAAATTCTGTAATAGGATAGCTTACTAAATCTTACCTGGAATGAGGCTAAAGCAGTAAGTGGTGAAGAAGCAGCAGTCATTCCTGGCATAAACGTTATGTTTAGTCATTTTATGGTTTGCATAGCATTCATGTTTTTGTCTCTGTTCAGTCATGATTAGGGAATGGTCTTCATTTTGTCTTGATCTGTTATGGTCACGAGCAGCTTTGTCTGATGTTGGTATTTTGTGAAATTGTGTTTAACAGGAGGGCAGTAAGGCTGTTTTTATCTTTTGGGTGACAAATTTATGAATAAAGAACTAGATTTTATAATGATGTTTTTAAATGTAGAAAGAAAATTTAAATCCTAAGAAGAGTAGAAATATATGCATCCTTTCTAAAAAATTAAGCATTTCTAAGATATAATTATATTTGTGTGTGCTTTTTTTCTTTAGATATAATTATATTTGTGTGTGCTCTTTTTTTCCTTTAGATATAATTATATTTGTGTGTGCTTTTTTTTTCTTTAGATATAATTATATTTGTGTGTACTTTTTTTTTTTTCTTTATTTTTTAGATATTTTCAACTCCAGGCCATCCAAAACTGATTTACAGCTCCTCAAACTTAAAGACACCTTCAAAGCTCTGTTCAGGGTCTAAATCTCATGATGTTCAAGAAGTGCTTAAAAAAAAACAGGTAACAATCTTGATTCTTCTTGCCTTACAGAAGAAAAGATGCGTTGAATTGTTAAGTCGTTACATTATCACTTTTAAATCAGTTCATGTCGGTAGGGCATGACATCATAATGCTCATATAGCTTCTTCTGTAGTGTACACTTGGAAAAAAAAGATGGACATACAGAAAAAAATGTTTCACAATTGCCATTCAGAATTTTTTTTAATACACTATTATTCCCTCAATTCTAGTATTTATTTTCTTTTTTAAATTCCTAGGTAGATAATAATTCATATAAAATATAACACTTTTGTAATTATTATCTGTGTGATTCAGTTCTGAGTTTCATTGTCATCCTATTAAGTTCACATAGGGTTTTCCAAATTAAATAGACATTTATATGTACTATCTCGGTATAATTAGAGATTTAACAGGAGGGTGGGAGGCACAATTTTCCTGGTGAAATCTGTAGATTTTACTCTATTATTATTATTATTATTATTATTATTATTAAGATGGAGCTTCGCTCTTGTTGCCCAAGCTGGAGTGCGATGGCATGGTCTTGGCTCACCGCAGCCTCTGCCTCCCAGGGTCAAGTGATTCTCCTCCCTCAGCCTCCAGAGTAGCTGGGATTATAGGCATGCGCCACCACACCCTGGCTAATTTTGTATTTTCAGTCGAGACGGATTTTCTCCATGTTGGTTAGGCTAGTCTTGAATTCCCGACCTCAGGTGATCCACCTGCTTTGGCCTTCCAAAGTGCTGGGATTACAAGTGTGAGCCACTGTTCCCGGCCTACTCTATCATTTCCAACCTATAGCTGCATGTCACTTTTTTCTTTTTCTTTTCTTTTCGACAAGGTCTCTGTCACTCAGATTGAGTACAGTGGCATGATCATGGCTCACTGCAGCCTTGATGTCCCAGGCTCAAATGATCCTCTCACCTTAGCCTTCTAAGTAGCTGAGTAGGCATGTGCCACCATGCCCCGGCTAATTTTGTTCATTGTTTTGTAGAGACAGGGTCTCATTCTGTTGCCGAGGCTGGACTCAAGCAATCCTCCCACCTCAGCCTCCCAAAGTGCTAGGATTACAGGTTGAGCCACCATGCCTAGCCTCACATTTTTAAACTTTAAACTTCAAAAATAAGGATTTAGCTTATTACATTGGCAAGTGAAAACAACTTTTGTTTTTCTTCATAAGGACATTCAGCTCGTTCAAGTCAATAAATCTCATAGAGATAGCTAATTAGGTCCAATATTTTAAATATTTTTTAAGTACAGTTATAAACTCTATTATGTTGAAAGTATTAGGGAAAATATACTCAAAGGTTTCATCTTTGGTGTCAGCTATTTTTTTATTAGGGGGACAGTCTGTCTCAGGGAGGACCCAGAAAAAATGAGTTGAGAATGGTGGCAAATTATGTTATCTGTATTAATTTCTTTTTCACTTATATAGGAAGCAATGAAGTTACAACAAGATATGAGGAAAAAAAGGCAAGAAGTGTTAGAAAAACAAATAGAATGCCAAAAGGTAAAACAAGAGCTCATTATTTGCGTGCTAGAATTGATGTATAGAATTGATTTTAAAAGTATTATTCATGATTTTTAAAGTCTTCTTTATATTACAATTTATTAAGCATGGTTTTACCTTTTTCTGTTTATTTTGTAGATGTTAATATCCAAGTTAGAAAAAAACAAAAATATGAAACCAGAAGAAAGAGCAAATATAATGAAGACTTTGAAAGAGCTTGGAGAGAAGATCTCACAATTAAAAGATGAATTAAAAACATCTTCTGCAGTCTCCACACCATCTAAAGTGAAGACAAAAACGGAGGTATCTATTTGCATTTTTTTTATTTAACATAGGGTTATTGAACATCTGCCATGTGCTTGGCACCTTGAAAGTACAATGGAACCCTTAGGTAGCTAATATCCTAATAGGAATATAGGGAAACAAACAATTATAGTACTTAAAGATATCCTGATTATAGTACTTTTTTTTTTTTTTTTTTTAAGGAGACAAGGTACTATATTGCCCAGGCTTGCCTCAGATGCAGTCCTCACACCTTGGCCTCCCAGAGTGCTGGGATTACAGGTGTGAGCTACTGCACCCAGCTGCCACAATTTTTTTTTTTAGTGTTTGTGCAGATTCTCTGTACCCTTTTTGGGAAGAGGTTCATAATACCCTGTTTGAACAAAGATGTGTTTTTTAACTGAATATTTTGGTTCCCTGCTGAAGATGACACTATTAGAGTGATGGTAATGAAAGAGGTATTTCCCATTTCAGCAGTATTTTTTTAATGCTGTAATAGTATTGTAATAAAACCATCCTTTTAAAACAGTAGCCTGGCCTATTCATATGAGTAAAAATGTGGCATATTATTAAAAAGAATAATCAGAAGTTCCAGATCTATTTAAGTCTAATTTTATTAATTTCTATCTGTTTCCTTGCCTGTACTTGGTTTAGACAGTGGTTCCATTATACCACAGTTCTGTGGTGTGATTATAGACAATTCTAGTCCTCTGAGAACTGGTAATAAATTTGTCAGATATGTAGAATGTAAATTGTTATATGCAATATTACATTAAATTTGAAATTATGGTTCTCTGTTACTATCGAAACATAAAATGTTTAAGATTTCTTCTTAAAAGTATAATAAAAATGTTTTTTATTGAATTTTTTCTAATTAATAGAAAATATATATGCACATTTTAAAAATTAAAGAGGTAGAAAATATCACTGGCAGTCTTGTCTCTTAAAGACTGATAAATAATTTGTCTCTAACAAAAAAGAGAATGGCAACAGTTATGGATTCCGATCTGGTAGTAATTATGTAGCTGTTACTATTGTACTATAAATACATTTTTACTATATAATTTATTTTGCTCTTTTGTGTTTCATTTGTGATACTTTATTATGTGACAGTTATTCTGAGCTCCTTCATCTCAGGTGTCTGTTCCTAGGATCTGATTTTTAAGCTGTCTAATGCTTACTGTTTTTCACTGATACCCATTTACTTTTTACATGTTGGCACTACTATATCTGTAAAGTTAGTTTTTTCAAAACACCCATGTTTATTGCATGCTCTCATTCTCTGTGTCATTGTGTAACTATAATGTTCTGGAGAAGATCTTGTAAGTTATCTAAAAAATACCTTTTTATTTTCGATTTTTCCAAAGGCCCAGAAGGAGTTATTAGATACTGAACTGGACCTCCACAAGAGGCTGTCCTCAGGAGAAGACACCACAGAATTACGGAAAAAACTCAGTCAGTTACAGGTTGAGGTGAGATTTAAAAGGAGTTAGTGCCCCACCACATTTAACGTCTCAAAAAAGTTTTCCTTTGGCCGGGCGTAGTGGCTAACACCTGTAATCCCAGCACTTTGGGAGGCTGAGGTGGGTGTATCACCTGAGGTCAAGAGTTTGAGACAAGCCTGACCAACATGGAGAAACCCTGTCTCTACTAAAAATACAAAATTAGCCAGGTGTGGTGGCACATGCCTGTAATCCCAGCTACTTGGTACTTGGGAGGCTGAGGCAGGAGAATCGTTTGAACCCAGGAGGTAGAGGTTGCCGTGAGCCGAGATCACGCCATTGCACTCCAGCCTGGGCAATGAGAATGAAACTCCATCTCAAAAAAAAAAAAAAAAAAGTTTTCCTTTGTTTTTAAGGTTTAGTCTAACAATATATGCTGCATTCTACTTTTTGTTGTTATTCAGGCTGCACGGTTAGGTATTTTACCTGTGGGTCGAGGAAAGACCATGTCCTCTCAAGGTCGAGGAAGAGGCCGAGGGCGTGGAGGAAGAGGAAGGGGCTCACTAAATCACATGGTGGTGGACCATCGCCCCAAAGCACTAACAGTTGGAGGATTCATTGAGGAAGAAAAAGAAGACTTACTTCAGCATTTCTCAGTAAGTTTTTAAAACAGCAAATGCTAACTCTAAAAACACTGTGTTCATCATTTTCCTTGCTGCAGTGTGTATAAATGTCAAATGTTTTGTAGATTACAAAAATTAGTTGTAAAAAACATGAGTACTACCAAATGCCTATTTAATATATTTAAAAGTCAAGAAGCAGCTCTTGCTTTTGATTCCGTGATACTCCACTTATGTGCATTTGTAGTGACAAGTTGTTTCAAAGCTATACATAATGCTTGTTTTAGGTTTATTACATGGCTTACCAGGTATTTACAATTAATAGTGAAACAGTCTGGAATAGAGGCAAAATTCAAAGAAAGAATTTATTAGGATAACAGGTATATTTAGTTATATTCTGTATGTAGTGGCAACCCCTTCCTTTTAGGCAAACATGCAAATAGATTTGCTACAGGCAAATGTCTTTACTGTTTTGGACATATGCAGTATATACTCTTTCCAGGCACTCATTCATTCAGTAAATATTTTATTGAGCATTATTTGTGCTAGAACATTTTCATACATGATCTCATTTAATTTTAAATGACTGTATAAATGTGAAATACATGTAAAACGGTATACATGTGAAATCCTATGTGTACAACAGATGTGAACACCACAACTTAAAATGTCAACAGCAATCATATAATTAATAAATAGTGGAACCAAGATAACTAGGTTCCCTATTCCTCAAACAACTCTTTTGAGAGGAAATATTTTTAGCCCTATTAAGTGTTAAAGATGGCCCGGGACAGTAGCTCATGCCTGTAATCCCAGCACTTTGGGAGGCTGAGGCAGGTGGATGACCAGAGGTCAGTCAGGAGTTTGAGACCAGCCTGGTCAACATGATGAAACCCCATCTCTACTAAAAATACAAAAATTAGCTGTGTGTGGTGGTGTGCACCTGTAATCCCAGCTACTTGGGAAGCTGAGGGAGAAGAATTGCTTGAACTCGGAAGGCAGAGGTTGCAGTGAGCTGAGAGAGTGCCATTGCACTCCAGCCTGGGCCACAATAGCGAAACTCCATCTCAAAAAAAAAACAAAAAATATTAAAGATAGTGAGGGAAATCATAAAGAGCAAGGCTTCACTTCAAGTGTTTTTATTAGTTTGATGCCCATTAACCCTGTTTCACCCTGATTCTTGGGGAAGATAGGCTGTTATGAAAAGGACATTCCAGATTTGAATGTCCTCTGGGTTATGAATGGTTCACTCTTGACCCAGTTCTTTCCCTGGTGTAACCCTTATTTGTCTTTTTTGTAAAGTGGGAGAATAGCTCTAAGTGAGTTCTTGAGGAGTAAAGAGGATGGCGGAGCACTATACAAGCGCAGGGTATTTTTGTGAAGGCTGCCCGAATGTTGATTTTTGTCTTTTAAGGTTTAGTTTATAAAATTAAAATCTCCTTGCCAAATAAATTGGTCATGTAGAACGAATACCAGTTCTGGTGAGGTGATATTGGATTATGTGAAGCAGAATTTCTACAAATTTGACTCATTGCAGAAAGTTTCAGTTACAAAAAATAGTTAATCTTACTAGGAAGACAGCTACATGTTCATTCCTGTGGTCACTGGAGACTATATGTAGATGTTTAAAATTTAACCCAGAAGTCATGCTCAAATGGATCTCTTTCCTTCTGAAAAGTAGAACCATTCTAAAGCATCTAATAATAACCGATTTTTATGTACATATACCTGACAAGTCTGCAGTGTGGCATTCAGTTGGCAGATGTGGTTATGTCTAGACACTTAGGAAAAGAGCAAGCAAAGCTAAGGCAGATGAAGTAACCTCAGGAACAAAACACTTCCTTTGGTTTGGATGGGTCTTTTGTTTTCTTGTTTGATAGCATGCTATCACATAGGGTCTTGAGTACGAGGAGCACGCTTCCCTAATAATAACTACTTGGGCAATATAGTATGCTTTCTTTGAAAGAAATACAGAAATACATATGCTTAGGCATTATTGTGAATAGAGTTAGCAAACATAAAAGGAAACTTTTCTTCAAGGTCTTTTGTATCTCACAGAGGCCAAGGTAAAATCTGTATTTTCAATATTCTTCTATTCTTAATGATTATGAAAGGATCATGGGTGAGCCATATCTGTATGAAAAAATGATGGATGGATTTTAATGAAGTTATTCAGAATCAAATTCTGGAGTCCTTCAGAGTTTGCTCTTCAATAGTCTAGGAACTTATCATAAGTGGATTATGGTTGTATGCAAATGGCAGCTATAAGTATGCTCATTATAGTGCATGTAATAGTGAAAAATGATAACCATGTAAATGTTTGACAGTGTTTTGCAGCCTTTAAAAACATATTTATTTATTTATTTTTTGAGACAGAGTTTTGCTCTTGTTGCCCAGGCTGGAGTGCAATGGCACGCGCTTGGCTCATTGCAACCTGCACCTCCTGGGTTCAAGCGATTCTCCTGCCTCAGCCTCCTGAGTAGCTGGGATTACAGATATTAGTCATCACACTGGGCTAATTTTTGTATTTTTAGTGGTAGTAGTATTGCACTTCTCTATTTTCCATAGTTCCTGAGGAACACATACTCTGTTTTTTTTTTTT